>NW_027479648.1:0-84740 GCF_051014685.1 Ptiloglossa arizonensis
AACGTATAACGTATAACGTATAACGTATAACGTATAACGTATAACGTATAACGTATAACGTATAACGTATAACGTATAACGTATAACATATAACGTATAACGTATAACGTATAACGTATAACGTATAACGTATAACGTATAACGTATACCGTATAACGTCTAACGTATAACGTATAACGCATAAAGAATAACGTATAACGTATAACCTATGACGTATAACGTATAACGTGTAACGTATAACGTATAACGTACAACGTATAACGTACAACGTATAACGTATAACGTATAACGTATAACGTATAACGTATAACGTATAACGTATAACGTATAACGTATAACGTATAACGTATAACGTATAACGTATTACGTATAACGTATAACGTATAACGTATAACGTATAACGTATAACGTATAACGTATAACGTATAACGTATAACGTATAACGTATAACGTATAACGTATAACGTATAACGTATAACGTATAACGTATAACGTATAACGTATAACGTATAACGTATAACGTATAACGTATAACGTATAACGAATAACGTAAAACGTATAACGCATAACGTATATCGTATACCGTATAACGTATAACGTATGTCGTATAACGTATAACGCATAAAGAATAACGTATAACGTATAACCTATGACATATAACGTATAACGTATAACGTATAACGTATAACGTACAACGTATAACGTATAACGTATAACGTATAACGTACAACGTATAACGTATAACGTACAACGTATAACGTACTACGTATAACGTACAACGTATAACGTACAACGTATAACGTATAACGTATAACGTATAACGTATAACGTATAACGTATAACGTATAACGTATAACGTATAACGTATAACGTATAACGTATAACGTATAACGTATAACGTATAACGTATAACGTATAACGTATAACGTATAACGTATAACGTATAACGTATAACGTATAACGTATAACGTATAACGTATAACGTATAACGTATAACGTATAACGTATAACGTATAACGTATAACGTATAACGTATAACGTATAACGTATAACGTATAACGTATAACGTATAACGAATAACGTAAAACGTATAACGCATAACGTATATCGTATACCGTATAACGTATAACGTATGTCGTATAACGTATAACGCATAAAGAATAACGTATAACGTATAACATATGACGTATAGGGTATAACGTATAACGTATAACGTATAACGTATAACCTATGACGTATAACGTATAACGTATAACGTATAACGTATAACGTATATCGTATAACGTATAACGTATAACGTATAACGTATAACGTATAACGTATAACGTATAACGTATAACGTATAACGTATAACGTATAACGTATAACGTATACCGTATAACGTCTAACGTATAACGTATAACGCATAAAGAATAACGTATAACGTATAACCTATGACGTATAACGTATAACGTATAACGTATAACGTATAACGTACAACGTATAACGTATAACGTATAACGTATAACGTATAACGTATAACGTATAACGTATAACGTATAACGTATAACGTATAACGTATGACGTATAACGTATAACGTATAACGTATAACGTATAACGTATAACGTATAACGTATAACGTATAACGTATAACGTATAACGTATAACGTATAACGTATAACGTATAACGTATAACGTATAACGTATAACGTATAACGTATAACGTATAACGAATAACGTAAAACGTATAACGCATAACGTATATCGTATACCGTATAACGTATAACGTATGTCGTATAACGTATAACGCATAAAGAATAACGTATAACGTATAACATATGACGTATAGGGTATAACGTATAACGTATAACGTATAACGTATAACCTATGACGTATAACGTATAACGTATAACGTATAACGTATAACGTATAACGTATAACGTATAACGTATAACGTATAACGTATAACGTATAACGTATAACGTATAACGTATAACGTATAACGTATAACGTATAACGTATAACGTATAACGTATAACGTATAACGTATAACGTATAACGTATAACGTATAACGTATAACGTATAACGTATAACGTATACCGTATAACGTCTAACGTATAACGTATAACGCATAAAGAATAACGTATAACGTATAACCTATGACGTATAACGTATAACGTATAACGTATAACGTATAACGTATAACGTATAACGTATAACGTATAACGTATACCGTATAGCGTCTAACGTATAACGTATAACGCATAAAGAGTAACGTATAACGTATAACATATGACGTATAACGTATAACGTATAACGTATAACGTATAACGTACAACGTATAACGTATAACGTATAACGTATAACGTATAACGTATAACGTATAACGTATAACGTATGACGTATAACGTATGACGTATAACGTATAACGTATAACGTATAACGTATAACGTATAACGTATAACGTATAACGTATAACGTATAACGTATAACGTATAACGTATAACGTATAACGTATAACGTATAACGTATAACGTATAACGTATAACGTATAACGTATAACGTATAACGTATAACGTATAACGTATAACGTATAACGTATAACGTATAACGTATAACGTATAACGTATAACATATAACGTATAACGTATAACGTATAACGTATAACGTATAACGTATAACGTATACCGTATAACGTCTAACGTATAACGTATAACGCATAAAGAATAACGTATAACGTATAACCTATGACGTATAACGTATAACGTGTAACGTATAACGTATAACGTACAACGTATAACGTACAACGTATAACGTATAACGTATAACGTATAACGTATAACGTATAACGTATAACGTATAACGTATAACGTATAACGTATAACGTATAACGTATAACGTATTACGTATAACGTATAACGTATAACGTATAACGTATAACGTATAACGTATAACGTATAACGTATAACGTATAACGTATAACGTATAACGTATAACGTATAACGTATAACGTATAACGTATAACGTATAACGTATAACGTATAACGTATAACGTATAACGTATAACGTATAACGTATAACGTATAACGTATAACGAATAACGTAAAACGTATAACGCATAACGTATATCGTATACCGTATAACGTATAACGTATGTCGTATAACGTATAACGCATAAAGAATAACGTATAACGTATAACATATGACGTATAGGGTATAACGTATAACGTATAACGTATAACGTATAACCTATGACGTATAACGTATAACGTATAACGTATAACGTATAACGTATAACGTATAACGTATAACGTATAACGTATAACGTATAACGTATAACGTATAACGTATAACGTATAACGTATAACGTATAACGTATAACGTATAACGTATAACGTATAACGTATAACGTATAACGTATAACGTATAACGTATAACGTATAACGTATAACGTATAACGTATACCGTATAACGTCTAACGTATAACGTATAACGCATAAAGAATAACGTATAACGTATAACCTATGACGTATAACGTATAACGTATAACGTATAACGTATAACGTACAACGTATAACGTATAACGTATAACGTATAACGTATAACGTATAACGTATAACGTATAACGTATAACGTATAACGTATGACGTATAACGTATAACGTATAACGTATAACGTATAACGTATAACGTATAACGTATAACGTATAACGTATAACGTATAACGTATAACATATAACGTATAACGTATAACGTATAACGTATAACGTATAACGTATAACGTATAACGTATACCGTATAACGTATAACGTATAACGTATAACGCATAAAGAATAACGTATAACGTATAACCTATGACGTATAACGTATAACGTGTAACGTATAACGTATAACGTACAACGTATAACGTACAACGTATAACGTATAACGTATAACGTATAACGTATAACGTATAACGTATAACGTATAACGTACAACGTATAACGTATAACGTACAACGTATAACGTACTACGTATAACGTACAACGTATAACGTATAACGTATAACGTATAACGTATAACGCATAACGTGTAACGTATAACGTATAACGTATAACGTATAACGTATAACGTATAACGTATAACGTATAACGTATAACGTATAACGCATAACGTATAACGTATAACGTATAACGTATAACGTATACCTTATAACGTATAACGTATACCGTATAACGTATAACGTATAACGTATAACGTACGACGTATAACGTATAATGTATAACGTATATAGTATAACGTATAACGTATAACCTATGACGTATAACGTATAACGTATAACGTATAACGTATAACGTATAACGTATAACGTATAACGTATACCTTATAACGTATAACGTATACCGTATAACGTATAACGTATAACGTATAACGTACAACGTATAACGTATAATGTATAACGTATATAGTATAACGTATAACGTATAACCTATGACGTATAACGTATAACGTATAACGTATAACGTATAACGTATAACGTATAACGTATAACGTATAACGTATAACGTATAACGTATAACGTATAACGTATAACGTATACCGTATAACGTATAACGTATAACGTATAACGCATAAAGAATAACGTATAACGTATAACCTATGACGTATAACGTATAACGTATAACGTATAACGTATAACGTACAACGTATAACGTATAACGTATAACGTATAACGTATAACGTACAACGTATAAGGTATAACGTACAACGTATAACGTACTACGTATAACGTACAACGTATAACGTACAACGTATAACGTATAACGTATAACGTACAACGTATAACGTACAACGTATAACGTATAACGTATAACGTATAACGTATAACGTAAAACGTATAACGTATAACGTGTAACGTATAACGTATAACGTATAACGTATATCGTATAACGTATAACGTATAACGTATAACGTATCACGTATAACGTATTACGAATAACGTGTAACGTATAACGTATAACGTGTAACGAAGAACGTATAACGAATAACGTAAAACGTATAACGTATAACGTATAACGTATAACGTATAACGTATAACGTATAACGTATAACGTATAACGTATAACGTATAACGTATAACGTATAACGTATAACGTATAACGTATAACGTATAACGTATAACGTATAACGTATAACGTATAACGTATAACGTATAACGTATAACGTATAACGTATAACGTATAACGTATAACGTATAACGTATAACGTATAACGTATAACGTATAACGTATAACGTATAACGTATAACGTATAACGTATAACGTATAACGTATAACGTATAACGTACAACGTATAACGTATAACGTGTACCGTATAACGTCTAACGTATAACGTATAACGCATAAAGAATAACGTATAACGTATAACCTATGACGTATAACGTATAACGTGTAACGTATAACGTATAACGTACAACGTATAACGTACAACGTATAACGTATAACGTATAACGTATAACGTATAACGTATAACGTATAACGTATAACGTATAACGTATAACGTATAACGTATAACGTATAACGTATAACGTATTACGTATAACGTATAACGTATAACGTATAACGTATAACGTATAACGTATAACGTATAACGTATAACGTATAACGTATAACGTATAACGTATAACGTATAACGTATAACGTATAACGAATAACGTAAAACGTATAACGCATAACGTATATCGTATACCGTATAACGTATAACGTATGTCGTATAACGTATAACGCATAAAGAATAACGTATAACGTATAACCTATGACGTATAACGTATAACGTATAACGTATAACGTATAACGTACAACGTATAACGTATAACGTATAACGTATAACGTACAACGTATAACGTATAACGTACAACGTATAACGTACTACGTATAACGTACAACGTATAACGTATAACGTATAACGTATAACGTATAACGTATAACGTATAACGTATAACGTATAACGTATAACGTATAACGTATAACGTATAACGTATAACGTATAACGTATAACGTATAACGTATAACGTATAACGTATAACGTATAACGTATAACGTATAACGTATAACGTATAACGTATAACGTATAACGTATAACGTATAACGTATAACGTATAACGTATAACGTATAACGTATAACGTATAACGTATAACGTATAACGTATAACGTATAACGTATAACGTATAACGTATAACGTATAACGTATGACGTATAACGTATAACGTATAACGTATAACGTATAACGTATAACGTATAACGTATAACGTATAACGTATAACGTATAACGAATAACGTAAAACGTATAACGCATAACGTATATCGTATACCGTATAACGTATAACGTATGTCGTATAACGAATAACGTAAAACGTATAACGCATAACGTATATCGTATACCGTATAACGTATAACGTATGTCGTATAACGTATAACGCATAAAGAATAACGTATAACGTATAACATATGACGTATAGGGTATAACGTATAACGTATAACGCATAACGTATAACCTATGACGTATAACGTATAACGTATAACGTATAACGTATAACGTATAACGTATAACGTATAACGTATAACGTATAACGTATAACGTATAACGTATAACGTATAACGTATAACGTATAACGTATAACGTATAACGTATAACGTATACCGTATAACGTCTAACGTATAACGTATAACGCATAAAGAATAACGTATAACGTATAACCTATGACGTATAACGTATAACGTATAACGTATAACGTATAACGTACAACGTATAACGTATAACGTATAACGTATAACGTATAACGTATAACGTATAACGTATAACGTATAACGTATAACGTATAACGTATAACGTATAACGTATAACGAATAACGTAAAACGTATAACGCATAACGTATATCGTATACCGTATAACGTATAACGTATGTCGTATAACGAATAACGTAAAACGTATAACGCATAACGTATATCGTATACCGTATAACGTATAACGTATGTCGTATAACGTATAACGCATAAAGAATAACGTATAACGTATAACATATGACGTATAGGGTATAACGTATAACGTATAACGCATAACGTATAACCTATGACGTATAACGTATAACGTATAACGTATAACGTATAACGTATAACGTATAACGTATAACGTATAACGTATAACGTATAACGTATAACGTATAACGTATAACGTATAACGTATAACGTATAACGTATAACGTATACCGTATAACGTCTAACGTATAACGTATAACGCATAAAGAATAACGTATAACGTATAACCTATGACGTATAACGTATAACGTATAACGTATAACGTATAACGTACAACGTATAACGTATAACGTATAACGTATAACGTATAACGTATAACGTATAACGTATAACGTATAACGTATAACGTATGACGTATAACGTATAACGTATAACGTATAACGTATAACGTATAACGTATAACGTATAACGTATAACGTATAACGTATAACGTATAACGTATAACGTATAACGTATAACGTATAACGTATAACGTATAACGAATAACGTAAAACGTATAACGCATAACGTATATCGTATACCGTATAACGTATAACGTATGTCGTATAACGTATAACGCATAAAGAATAACGTATAACGTATAACATATGACGTATAGGGTATAACGTATAACGTATAACGTATAACGTATAACCTATGACGTATAACGTATAACGTATAACGTATAACGTATAACGTATAACGTATAACGTATAACGTATAACGTATAACGTATAACGTATAACGTATAACGTATAACGTATAACGTATAACGTATAACGTATAACGTATAACGTATAACGTATAACGTATAACGTATAACGTATAACGTATAACGTATAACGTATACCGTATAACGTCTAACGTATAACGTATAACGCATAAAGAATAACGTATAACGTATAACCTATGACGTATAACGTATAACGTATAACGTATAACGTATAACGTACAACGTATAACGTATAACGTATAACGTATAACGTATAACGTATAACGTATAACGTATAACGTATAACGTATAACGTATAACGTATGACGTATAACGTATAACGTATAACGTATAACGTATAACGTATAACGTATAACGTATAACGTATAACGTATAACGTATAACGTATAACGTATAACGTATAACGTATAACGTATAACGTATAACGTATAACGTATAACGTATAACGTATAACGTATAACGTATAACGTATAACGTATAACGTATAACATATAACGTATAACGTATAACGTATAACGTATAACGTATAACGTATAACGTATAACGTATACCGTATAACGTCTAACGTATAACGTATAACGCATAAAGAATAACGTATAACGTATAACCTATGACGTATAACGTATAACGTGTAACGTATAACGTATAACGTACAACGTATAACGTACAACGTATAACGTATAACGTATAACGTATAACGTATAACGTATAACGTATAACGTATAACGTACAACGTATAACGTATAACGTACAACGTATAACGTACTACGTATAACGTACAACGTATAACGTATAACGTATAACGTGTAACGTATAACGCATAACGTATAACGTATAACGTATAACGTATAACGTATAACGTATAACGTATAACGCATAACGTATAACGTATAACGTATAACGTATAACGTATAACGTAAAACGTATAACGCATAACGTATAACGTATAACGTGTAACGAAGAACGTATAACGAATAACGTAAAACGTATAACGCATAACGTATAACGTATAACGTATAACGTATAACGTATAACGTATAACGTATAACGTATAACGTATAACGTATAACGCATAACGTATAACGTATAACGTATAACGTATACCTTATAACGTATAACGTATACCGTATAACGTATAACGTATAACGTATAACGTACAACGTATAACGTATAATGTATAACGTATATAGTATAACGTATAACGTATAACCTATGACGTATAACGTATAACGTATAACGTATAACGTATAACGTATAACGTATAACGTATAACGTATAACGTATAACGTATAACGTATAACGTATAACGTATAACGTATATCGTATAACGTATAACGTATAACGTATAACGCATAAAGAATAACGTATAACGTATAACCTATGACGTATAACGTATAACGTATAACGTATAACGTATAACGTACAACGTATAACGTATAACGTATAACGTATAACGTATAACGTACAACGTATAAGGTATAACGTACAACGTATAACGTACTACGTATAACGTACAACGTATAACGTATAACGTATAACGTATAACGTATAACGTACAACGTATAACGTACAACGTATAACGTATAACGTATAACGTATAACGTATAACGTAAAACGTATAACGTATAACGTGTAACGTATAACGTATAACGTATAACGTATAACGTATAACGTATAACGTATAACGTATAACGTATCACGTATAACGTATTACGAATAACGTGTAACGTATAACGTATAACGTGTAACGAAGAACGTATAACGAATAACGTAAAACGTATAACGTATAACGTATAACGTATAACGTATAACGTATAACGTATAACGTATAACGTATAACGTATAACGTATAACGTATAACGTATAACGTATAACGTATAACGTATAACGTATAACGTATAACGTATAACGTATAACGTATAACGTATAACGTATAACGTATAACGTATAACGTATAGCGTATAACGTATAACGTATAACGTATAACGTATAACGTATAACGTATAACGTATAACGTATAACGTATAACGTATAACGTATAACGTATAACGTATAACGTATAACGTACAACGTATAACGTATAACGTATAACGTATAACGTACAACGTATAACGTACAACGTATAACGTACTACGTATAACGTACAACGTATAACGTACAACGTATAACGTAGAACGTATAACGTATAACGTATAACGTATAACGTATAACGTATAACGTATAACGTATAACGTATAACGTATAACGTATAACGTATAAGGTATAACGTATAACGTATAACGTATAACGTATAACGTATAACGTATAACGTATAACGAATAACGTAAAACGTATAACGCATAACGTATATGGTATACCGTATAACGTATAACGTATATCGTATAACGTATAACGCATAAAGAATAACGTATAACGTATAACCTATGACGTATAACGTATAACGCATAACGTATAACGTATAACGTGTAACGAAGGACGTATAACGAATAACGTAAAACGTACAACGCATAACGTATAACGTATAACGTATAACGTATAACGTATAACGTATAACGTATAACGTATAACGTATAACGTATAACGCATAACGTATAACGTATAACGTATAACGTATACCTTATAACGTATAACGTATACCGTATAACGTATAACGTATAACGTATAACGTACAACGTATAACGTATAATGTATAACGTATATAGTATAACGTATAACGTATAACCTATGACGTATAACGTATAACGTATAACGTATAACGTATAACGTATAACGTATAACGTATAACGTATAACGTATAACGTATAACGTATAACGTATAACGTATAACGTATACCGTATAACGTATAACGTATAACGTATAACGCATAAAGAATAACGTATAACGTATAACCTATGACGTATAACGTATAACGTATAACGTATAACGTATAACGTACAACGTATAACGTATAACGTATAACGTATAACGTATAACGTACAACGTATAAGGTATAACGTACAACGTATAACGTACTACGTATAACGTACAACGTATAACGTATAACGTATAACGTATAACGTATAACGTATAACGTATAACGTATAACGTATAACGTATAACGTATAACGTATAACGTATAACGTATAACGTATAACGTATAACGTATAACGTATAACGTATAACGCATAACGTATAACGTATAACGTATAACGTATAACGTGTAACGTATAACGTATAACGTATAACGTATAACGTATAACGTATAACGTATAACGTATAACGTATAATGTATAACGTATCACGAATAACGTAAAACGTATAACGTACAACGTATAACGTATAACGTATAACGTATAGCGTATAACGTATAACGTATAACGTATAACGTATAACGTGTAACGTATAACGTACAACGTATAACGTATAACGTATAACGTATAACGTATAACGTATAACGTATAACCTATGACGTATAACGTATAACGTATAACGTATAACGTATAACGTATAACGTATAACGTATAACGTATAACGTATAACGTATAACGTATAACGTATACCGTATAACGTATAACGTATAACGTATAACGCATAAAGAATAACGTATAACGTATAACCTATGACGTATAACGTATAACGTATAACGTATAACGTGTAACGTATAACGTATAACGTATAACGTATAACGTATAACGTATAACGTATAACGTATAACGTATAACCTATAACGTATAACGTGTAACGAAGAACGTACAACGAATAACGTAAAACGTATAACGCATAACATGTAACGTATAACGTATCACGTATAACATATAACGTATAACGTATAACGTATAACGTATAATGTATAACGTATAACGTATAACGTATAACGTACAACGTATAACGTATAACGTATAACGTATAACGTATAACGTACAACGTATAACGTACAACGTATAACGTATAACGTATAACGTATAACGTATAACGTAAAACGTATAACGTATAACGTGTAACGTATAACGTATAACGTATAACGTATAACGTATAACGTATAACGTATAACGTATAACGTATCACGTATAACGTATTACGAATAACGTGTAACGTATAACGTATAACGTGTAACGAAGAACGTATAACGAATAACGTAAAACGTATAACGTATAACGTATAACGTATAACGTATAACGTATAACGTATAACGTATAACGCATAACGTATAACGTATAACGTATAACGTATAACGTATAACGTATAACGTATAACGTATAACGTATAACGTATAACGTATAACGTATAACGTATAACGTATAACGTACAACGTATAACGCATAACGCATAACGTATAACGTATAACGTATAACGTATAACGTATAACGTATAACGTATAACGTATAACGTATAACGTATAACGTATAACGTATAACCTATGACGTATAACGTATAACGTATAACGTATAACGTATAACGTATAACGTATAACGTATAACGTATAACGTATAACGTATAACGTATAACGTATAACGTATACCGTATAACGTATAACGTATAACGTATAACGCATAAAGAATAACGTATAACGTATAACCTATGACGTATAACGTATAACGTATAACGTATAACGTGTAACGTATAACGTATAACGTATAACGTATAACGTATAACGTATAACGTATAACGTATAACGTATAACGTATAACCTATAACGTATAACGTGTAACGAAGAACGTACAACGAATAACGTAAAACGTATAACGCATAACATGTAACGTATAACGTATCACGTATAACATATAACGTATAACGTATAACGTATAACGTATAATGTATAACGTATAACGTATAACGTATAACGTACAACGTATAACGTATAACGTATAACGTATAACGTATAACGTACAACGTATAACGTACAACGTATAACGTATAACGTATAACGTATAACGTATAACGTAAAACGTATAACGTATAACGTGTAACGTATAACGTATAACGTATAACGTATAACGTATAACGTATAACGTATAACGTATAACGTATCACGTATAACGTATTACGAATAACGTGTAACGTATAACGTATAACGTGTAACGAAGAACGTATAACGAATAACGTAAAACGTATAACGTATAACGTATAACGTATAACGTATAACGTATAACGTATAACGTATAACGTATAACGTATAACGTATAACGTATAACGTATAACGTATAACGTATAACGTATAACGTATAACGTATAACGTATAACGTATAACGTATAACGTATAACGTATAACGTATAACGTATAACGTATAACGTATAACGTATAACGTATAACGCATAACGCATAACGTATAACGTATAACGTATAACGTATAACGTATAACGTATAACGTATAACGTATAACGTATAACGTATAACGTATAACGTATAACGTATAACGTATAACGTATAACGTACAACGTATAACGTATAACGTATAACGTATAACGTACAACGTATAACGTACAACGTATAACGTACTACGTATAACGTACAACGTATAACGTACAACGTATAACGTAGAACGTATAACGTATAACGTATAACGTATAACGTATAACGTATAACGTATAACGTATAACGTATAACGTATAACGTATAACGTATAACGTATAACGTATAACGTATAACGTATAACGTATAACGTATAACGTATAACGTATAACGTATAACGTATAACGTATAACGTATAACGTATAACGTATAACGTATAACGTATAACGTACAACGTATAACGTATAACGTATAACGTATAACGTACAACGTATAACGTACAACGTATAACGTACTACGTATAACGTACAACGTATAACGCATAACGTATATCGTATACCGTATAACGTATAACGTATATCGTATAACGTATAACGCATAAAGAATAACGTATAACGTATAACCTATGACGTATAACGTATAACGTATAACCTATGACGTATTACGTATAACGTATAACGTATAACGTACTACGTATAACGTACAACGTATAACGTATAACGTATAACGTATAACGTATAACGTATAACGCATAACGTATAACGTATAACGTATAACGTATAACGTATAACGTATAACGTATAACGTATAACGTATAACGTATAATGTATAATGTATAACGTATCACGAATAACGTAAAACGTATAACGTATAACGTATAACGTATAACCTATGACGTATTACGTATAACGTATAACGTATAACGTATAACGTATAACGTATAACGTATAACGTAAAACGTATAACGTATAACGTGTAACGTATAACGTATAACGTATAACGTATAACGTATAACGTATAACGTATAACGTATAACGTATAACGTATCACGTATAACGTATTACGAATAACGTGTAACGTATAACGTATAACGTGTAACGAAGAACGTATAACGAATAACGTAAAACGTATAACGTATAACATATAACGTATAACGTATAACGTATAACGTATAACGTATAACGTATAACGTATAACGTATAACGTATAACGTATAACGTATAACGTATAACGTATAACGTATAACGTATAACGTATAACGTATAACGTATAACGTATAACGTATAACGTATAACGTATAACGTATAACGTATAACGTATCACGTATAACGTATTACGAATAACGTGTAACGTATAACGTATAACGTGTAACGAAGAACGTATAACGAATAACGTAAAACGTATAACGTATAACGTATAACGTATAACGTATAACGTATAACGTATAACGTATAACGTATAACGTATAACGTATAACGTATAACGTATAACGTATAACGTATAACGTATAACGTATAACGTATAACGTACAACGTATAACGTATAACGTATAACGTATAACGTACAACGTATAACGTACAACGTATAACGTACTACGTATAACGTACAACGTATAACGTACAACGTATAACGTAGAACGTATAACGTATAACGTATAACGTATAACGTATAACGTATAACGTATAACGTATAACGTATAACGTATAACGTATAACGTATAACGTATAACGTATAACGTATAACGTATAACGTATAACGTATAACGTATAACGTATAACGTATAACGTATAACGTATAATGTATAATGTATAACGTATCACGAATAACGTAAAACGTATAACGTATAACGAATAACGTATAACCTATGACGTATAACGTATAACGTATAACGTATAACGTATAACGTATAACGTATAACGTATAACGTATAACGTATAACGTATAACCTAAAACGTATAACGTATAACGTATAACGTATAACGTATAACGTATAACGTATAACGTATAACGTATAACGTATAACGTATAACGTATAACGTATAACGTATAACGTATAACGTATAACGTATAACGTACAACGTATAACGTATAACGTATAACGTATAACGTACAACGTATAACGTACAACGTATAACGTACTACGTATAACGTACAACGTATAACGTATAACGTATAACGTATAACGTATAACGTATAACGTATAACGTATAACGTATAACGTATAACGTATAACGTATAACGTATAACGTATAACGTATAACGTATAACGTATAATGTATAATGTATAACGTATCACGAATAACGTAAAACGTATAACGTATAACGTATAACGTATAACCTATGACGTATTACGTATAACGTATAACGTATAACGTATAACGTATAACGTATAACGTATAACGTATAACGTATAACGTATAACGTATAACGTATAACGTATAACCTATGACGTATAACGTATAACGTATAACGTATAACGTATAACGTATAACGTATAACGTATAACGCATAACGTATAACGTATAACGTATAACGTATACCGTATAACATATAACGTATAACGTATAACGTATAACGTATAACGTATAACGTATAACCTATAACGTATAACGTGTAACGAAGAACGTACAACGAATAACGTAAAACGTATAACGCATAACATGTAACGTATAACGTATCACGTATAACATATAACGTATAACGTATAACGTATAACGTATAATGTATAACGTATAACGTATAACGTATAACGTACAACGTATAACGTACAACGTATAACGTATAACGTATAACGTACAACGTATAACGTACAACGTATAACGTATAACGTATAACGTATAACGTATAACGTAAAACGTATAACGTATTACGTATAACGTATAACGTATAACGTATAACGTATAACGTATAACGTATAACGTATAACGTATAACGTATAACGTATAACGTATAACCTATGACGTATAACGTATAACGTATAACGTATAACGTATAACGTATAACGTATAACGTATAACGTATAACGTATAACGTATAACGTATAACGTATACCGTATAACGTATAACGTATAACGTATAACGTATAACGTATAACGTATAACGTATAACCTATAACGTATAACGTGTAACGAAGAACGTACAACGAATAACGTAAAACGTATAACGCATAACATGTAACGTATAACGTGTCACGTATAACATATAACGTATAACGTATAACGTATAACGTATAATGTATAACGTATAACGTATAACGAATAACGTAAAACGTATAACGCATAACGTATATCGTATACCGTATAACGTATAACGTATATCGTATAACGTATAACGCATAAAGAATAACGTATAACGTATAACCTATGACGTATAACGTATAACGTATAACGTATAACGTATAACGTACAACGTATAACGTATAACGTATAACGTATAACGTACAACGTATAACGTATAACGTACAACGTATAACGTACTACGTATAACGTACAACGTATAACGTATAACGTATAACGTATAACGTATAACGTATAACGTATAACGTATAACGTATAACGTATAACGTATAACGTATAACGTATAACGTATAACGTATAACGTATAACGTATAACGTATAACGTATAACGTATAATGTATAATGTATAACGTATCACGAATAACGTAAAACGTATAACGTATAACGTATAACGTATAACCTATGACGTATAACGTATAACGTATAACGTATAACGTATAACGTATAACGTATAACGTATAACGTATAACGTATAACGTATAACGTATAATGTATAATGTATAACGTATCACGAATAACGTAAAACGTATAACGTATAACGTATAACGTATAACCTATGACGTATTACGTATAACGTATAACGTATAACGTATAACGTATAACGTATAACGTATAACGTAAAACGTATAACGTATAACGTGTAACGTATAACGTATAACGTATAACGTATAACGTATAACGTATAACGTATAACGTATAACGTATAACGTATAACGTATAACGTATCACGTATAACGTATTACGAATAACGTGTAACGTATAACGTATAACGTGTAACGAAGAACGTATAACGAATAACGTAAAACGTATAACGTATAACATATAACGTATAACGTATAACGTATAACGTATAACGTATAACGTATAACGTATAACGTATAACGTATAACGTATAACGTATAACGTATAACGTATAACGTATAACGTATAACGTATAACGTATAACGTATAACGTATAACGTATAACGTATAACGTATAACGTATAACGTATAACGTATCACGTATAACGTATTACGAATAACGTGTAACGTATAACGTATAACGTGTAACGAAGAACGTATAACGAATAACGTAAAACGTATAACGTATAACGTATAACGTATAACGTATAACGTATAACGTATAACGTATAACGTATAACGTATAACGTATAACGTATAACGTATAACGTATAACGTATAACGTATAACGTATAACGTACAACGTATAACGTATAACGTATAACGTATAACGTACAACGTATAACGTACAACGTATAACGTACTACGTATAACGTACAACGTATAACGTACAACGTATAACGTAGAACGTATAACGTATAACGTATAACGTATAACGTATAACGTATAACGTATAACGTATAACGTATAACGTATAACGTATAACGTATAACGTATAACGTATAACGTATAACGTATAACGTATAACGTATAACGTATAACGTATAACGTATAACGTATAACGTATAACGTATAACGTATAACGTATAACGTATAACGTATAATGTATAATGTATAACGTATCACGAATAACGTAAAACGTATAACGTATAACGTATAACGTGTAACCTATGACGTATAACGTATAACGTATAACGTATAACGTATAACGTATAACGTATAACGTATAACGTATAACATATAACGTATAACGTATAACCTAAAACGTATAACGTATAACGTATAACGTATAACGTATAACGTATAACGTATAACGTATAACGTATAACGTATAACGTATAACGTATAACGTATAACGTATAACGTATAACGTATAACGTATAACGTACAACGTATAACGTATAACGTATAACGTATAACGTACAACGTATAACGTACAACGTATAACGTAGTACGTATAACGTACAACGTATAACGTATAACGTATAACGTATAACGTATAACGTATAACGTATAACGTATAACGTATAACGTATAACGTATAACGTATAACGTATAACGTATAACGTATAACGTATAACGTATAATGTATAATGTATAACGTATCACGAATAACGTAAAACGTATAACGTATAACGTATAACGTATAACCTATGACGTATTACGTATAACGTATAACGTATAACGTATAACGTATAACGTATAACGTATAACGTATAACGTATAACGTATAACGTATAACGTATAACGTATAACCTATGACGTATAACGTATAACGTATAACGTATAACGTATAACGTATAACGTATAACGTATAACGCATAACGTATAACGTATAACGTATAACGTATACCGTATAACATATAACGTATAACGTATAACGTATAACGTATAACGTATAACGTATAACCTATAACGTATAACGTGTAACGAAGAACGTACAACGAATAACGTAAAACGTATAACGCATAACATGTAACGTATAACGTATCACGTATAACATATAACGTATAACGTATAACGTATAACGTATAATGTATAACGTATAACGTATAACGTATAACGTACAACGTATAACGTACAACGTATAACGTATAACGTATAACGTACAACGTATAACGTACAACGTATAACGTATAACGTATAACGTATAACGTATAACGTAAAACGTATAACGTATTACGTATAACGTATAACGTATAACGTATAACGTATAACGTATAACGTATAACGTATAACGTATAACGTATAACGTATAACGTATAACCTATGACGTATAACGTATAACGTATAACGTATAACGTATAACGTATAACGTATAACGTATAACGTATAACGTATAACGTATAACGTATAACGTATACCGTATAACGTATAACGTATAACGTATAACGTATAACGTATAACGTATAACGTATAACCTATAACGTATAACGTGTAACGAAGAACGTACAACGAATAACGTAAAACGTATAACGCATAACATGTAACGTATAACGTATCACGTATAACATATAACGTATAACGTATAACGTATAACGTATAATGTATAACGTATAACGTATAACGAATAACGTAAAACGTATAACGCATAACGTATATCGTATACCGTATAACGTATAACGTATATCGTATAACGTATAACGCATAAAGAATAACGTATAACGTATAACCTATGACGTATAACGTATAACGTATAACGTATAACGTATAACGTACAACGTATAACGTATAACGTATAACGTATAACGTACAACGTATAACGTATAACGTACAACGTATAACGTACTACGTATAACGTACAACGTATAACGTATAACGTATAACGTATAACGTATAACGTATAACGTATAACGTATAACGTATAACGTATAACGTATAACGTATAACGTATAACGTATAACGTATAACGTATAACGTATAACGTATAACGTATAACGTATAATGTATAATGTATAACGTATCACGAATAACGTAAAACGTATAACGTATAACGTATAACGTATAACCTATGACGTATTACGTATAACGTATAACGTATAACGTATAACGTATAACGTATAACGTATAACGTATAACGTATAACGTATAACGTATAACGTATAACGTATAACCTATGACGTATAACGTATAACGTATAACGTATAACGTATAACGTATAACGTATAACGTATAACGTATAACGTATAACGTATAACGTATAACGTATAACGTATAACGTATAACGTATAACGTATAACGTATAACGTATAACGAATAACGTATAACGTATAACGTATAACGTACAACGTATAACGTATAACGTATAACGTATAACGTACAACGTATAACGTACAACGTATAACGTACTACGTATAACGTACAACGTATAACGTACAACGTATAACGTAGAACGTATAACGTATAACGTATAACGTATAACGTATAACGTATAACGTATAACGTATAACGTATAACGTACAACGTATAACGTATAACGTATAACGTATAACGTATAACGTATAACGTATAACGTATAACGTATAACGTATAACGAATAACGTAAAACGTATAACGCATAACGTATATCGTATACCGTATAACGTATAACGTATATCGTATAACGTATAACGCATAAAGAATAACGTATAACGTATAACCTATGACGTATAACGTATAACGTATAACGTATAACGTATAACGTACAACGTATAACGTATAACGTATAACGTATAACGTACAACGTATAACGTATAACGTACAACGTATAACGTACTACGTATAACGTACAACGTATAACGTATAACGTATAACGTATAACGTATAACGTATAACGTATAACGTATAACGTATAACGTATAACGTATAACGTATAACGTATAACGTATAACGTATAACCTATGACGTATTACGTATAACGTATAACGTATAACGTATAACGTACAACGTATAACGTATAACGTATAACGTATAACGTACAACGTATAACGTATAACGTACAACGTATAACGTACTACGTATAACGTACTACGTATAACGTATAACGTATAACGTATAACGTATAACGTATAACGTATAACGTATAACGTATAACGTATAACGTATAACGTATAACGTATAACGTATAACGTATAACGTATAATGTATAATGTATAACGTATCACGAATAACGTAAAACGTATAACGTATAACGTATAACGTATAACCTATGACGTATAACGTATAACGTATAACGTATAACGTATAACGTATAACGTATAACGTATAACGTATAACGTATAACGTATAACGTATAACGTATAACCTATGACGTATAACGTATAACGTATAACGTATAACGTATAACGTATAACGCATAACGTATAACGTATAACGTATAACGTATAACGTATAACGTATACCGTATAACGTATAACGTATAACGTATAACGTATAACGTATACCACATAACGTATAACGTATAACGTATAACGTATAACGTATAACGTATAACGTATAACGTATAACGTATAACGTATAACGTATAACGTATAACGTATAACGTATAACGTATAACGTATAACGTATAACGTATAACGTATAACGTATAACGTATAACGTATAACGTATAACGTATAACGTATAACGTATAACGTATAACGTATAACGTATAACGTATAACGTATAACGTATAACGTATAACGTATAACGTATAACGTATAACGTATAACGTATAACCTATGACGTATAACGAATAACGTATAACGTAAAACGTATAACGTATAACGTATAACGTATAACCTATGACGTATAACGTATAACGTATAACGTATAACGTATAACGTATAACGTATAACGTATAACGTATAACGTATCACGAATAACGTAAAACGTATAACGTATAACGTATAACGTATAAAGAATAACGTATAACGTATAACGTATAACGTATAACGTATAACGTATAACGTATAACGTATAACGTATAACGTATAACGTATAACGTATAACATATAACGTATAACGTATAACGTATAACGTATGACCTATAACGTATAACGTGTAACGAAGAACGTACAACGAATAACGTAAAACGTATAACGCATAACATGTAACGTATAACGTATAACGTATAACGTATAACGTATAACGTGTAACGTATAACGTATAACGTATAACGTATACCGTATAACGTATAACGTATAACGTATAACGTATAACGTATACCGTATAACGTATAACGTATAACGTATAACGTATAACGTATAACGTATAACGTATAACGTATAACGTATAACGTATAACGTATAACGTATAACGTATAACGTATAACGTATAACGTATTACGTATAACGTATAACGTATAACGTATAACGTATAACGTATAACGAATAACGTATAACGTAAAACGTATAACGTATAACGTATAATGTATAACCTATGACGTATAACGTATAACGTATAACGTATAACGTATAACGTATAACGTATAACGTATAACGTATAACGTATAACGTATAACGTATAACGTATAACGTATAACGTATAACGTATAACGTATAACGTATCACGAATAACGTAAAACGTATAACGTATAAAGTATAACGTATAACGAATAACGTATAACGTATAACGAATAACGTAAAACTTATAACGCATAACGTATATCGTATACCGTATAACGTATAACCAATAACGTATGACGTATAACGTATAACGTATAACGTATAACGTATAACGTATAACGTATAACGTATAACGTAAAACGTATAACGTATAACGTATAACGTATAACGTATAACGTATAACGTATCACGAATAACGTAAAACGTATAACGTATAACGTATAACGTATAACGTATAACGTATAACGTATAACGTATAACGTATAACGAATAACGTATAACGTAAAACGTATAACGTATAACGTATAACGCATAACCTATGACGTATAACGTATAACGTATAACGTATAACGTATAACGTATAACGTATAACGTATAACGTATAACGTATAACGTATAACGTATAACGTATAACGTATAACGTATAACGTATAACGTATAACGTATAACGTATAACGTATAACGTATAACGTATAACGTATAACGTATAACGTATAACGTATAACGTATAACGTATAACGTATAACGTATAACGTATAACGTATAACGTATAACGTATAACGTATAACGTATAACGAATAACGTAAAACGTATAACGCATAACGTATATCGTATACCGTATAACGTATAACGTATGTCGTATAACGTATAACGCATAAAGAATAACGTATAACGTATAACCTATGACGTATAACGTATAACGTATAACGTATAACGTATAACGTATAACGTATAACGTATAACGTATAACGTATAACGTATAACGTATAAC
Source organism: Ptiloglossa arizonensis (assembly GCF_051014685.1). NCBI lineage: Eukaryota > Metazoa > Arthropoda > Insecta > Hymenoptera > Colletidae > Ptiloglossa > Ptiloglossa arizonensis. Next base: position 23,090 of record NW_027479648.1, read on the forward strand.
GTATAACGTATAACGTATAACGTATAACGTATCACGAATAACGTAAAACGTATAACGTATAAAGTATAACGTATAACGAATAACGTATAACGTATAACGAATAACGTAAAACTTATAACGCATAACGTATATCGTATACCGTATAACGTATAACCAATAACGTATGACGTATAACGTATAACGTATAACGTATAACGTATAACGTATAACGTATAACGTATAACGTAAAACGTATAACGTATAACGTATAACGTATAACGTATAACGTATAACGTATCACGAATAACGTAAAACGTATAACGTATAACGTATAACGTATAACGTATAACGTATAACGTATAACGTATAACGTATAACGAATAACGTATAACGTAAAACGTATAACGTATAACGTATAACGCATAACCTATGACGTATAACGTATAACGTATAACGTATAACGTATAACGTATAACGTATAACGTATAACGTATAACGTATAACGTATAACGTATAACGTATAACGTATAACGTATAACGTATAACGTATAACGTATAACGTATAACGTATAACGTATAACGTATAACGTATAACGTATAACGTATAACGTATAACGTATAACGTATAACGTATAACGTATAACGTATAACGTATAACGTATAACGTATAACGTATAACGTATAACGAATAACGTAAAACGTATAACGCATAACGTATATCGTATACCGTATAACGTATAACGTATGTCGTATAACGTATAACGCATAAAGAATAACGTATAACGTATAACCTATGACGTATAACGTGTAACGTATAACGTATAACGTATAACGTACAACGTATAACGTATAACGTATAACGTATAACGTATAACGTATAACGTATCACGTATAACGTATAATGTATAACGTATAACGAATAACGTATAACGTATAACGCATGACCTATGACGTATAACGTATAACGTATAACGTATAACGTATAACGTATAACGTATAACGTATAACGTATAACGTATAACCTATGACGTATTACGTATAACGTATAACGTATAACGTATAACGTATAACGTATAACGTATAACGTATAACGTACAACGTATAACGTACTACGTATAACGTATAACGTATAACGTATAACGTATAACGTATAACGTATAACGTATAACGTATAACGTATAACGTATAACGTATAACGTATAACGTATAACGTATAACGTATAACGTATAACGTATAACGTATAACGTATAACCTATGACGTATTACGTATAACGTATAACGTATAACGTATAACGTATAACGTATAACGTATCACGTATAACGTATAATGTATAACGTATCACGAATAACGTATAACGTATAACGCATAACCTATGACGTATAACGTATAACGTATAACGTATAACGTATAACGTATAACGTATAACGTATAACGTATAACGTATAACGTACAACGTATAACGTACTACGTATAACGTACAACGTATAACGTACAACGTATAACGTAGAACGTATAACGTATAACGTATAACGTATAACGTATAACGTATAACGTATAACGTATAACGTATAACGTATAACGTATAACGTATAACGTATAACGTATAACGTATAACGTATAACGTATAACGTATAACGTATAACGAATAACGTAAAACGTATAACGCATAACGTATATCGTATACCGTATAACGTATAACGTATATCGTATAACGTATAACGCATAAAGAATAACGTATAACGTATAACCTATGACGTATAACGTATAACGTATAACGTATAACGTATAACGTACAACGTATAACGTATAACGTATAACGTATAACGTACAACGTATAACGTACTACGTATAACGTACAACGTATAACGTATAACGTATAACGTATAACGTATAACGTATAACGTATAACGTATAACGTATAACGTATAACGTATAACGTGTAACGTATAACGTATAACGTATAACCTATGACGTATTACGTATAACGTATAACGTATAACGTATAACGTATAACGTATAACGTATAACGTATAACGTATAACGTATAACGTATAACGTATAACCTATGACGTATAACGTATAACGTATAACGTATAACGTATAACGTATAACGTATAACGTATAACGTATAACGTATAACGTATAACGTATAACGTATACCGTATAACGTATAACGTATAACGTATAACGTATAACGTATACCATATAACGTATAACGTATAACGTATAACGTATAACGTATAACGTATAACGTATAACGTATAACGAATAACGTAAAACGTATAACGCATAACGTATAACGTATAACGTATAACGTATAACGTATAACCTATGACGTATAACGTATAACGTATAACGTATAACGTATAACGTACAACGTATAACGTATAACGTATAACGTATAACGTACAACGTATAACGTACTACGTATAACGTACAACGTATAACGTATAACGTATAACGTATAACGTATAACGTCTAACGTATAACGTATAACGTATAACCTATAACGTATAACGTGTAATGAAGAACGTACAACGAATAACGTAAAACGTATAACGCATAACGTGTAACGTATAACGTATCACGTATAACATATAACGTATAACGTATAACGTATAACGTATAATGTATAACGTATAACGTATAACGTATAACGTACAACGTATAACGTATAACGTATAACGTATAACGTACAACGTATAACGTACAACGTATAACGTACTACGTATAACGTACAACGTATAACGTATAACGTATAACGTATAACGTATAACGTATAACGCATCACGTATAACGTATAACGTATAACGTATAACGTATAACGTATAACGTATAACGTATAACGTATAACGTATAACGTATAACGTATAACGTATAACGAATAACGTAAAACGTATAACGCATAACGTATAACGTATAACGTATAACGTATAACGTATAACGTATAACGTATAACGTATAACGCATCACGTATAACGTATAACGTATAACGTATAACGTATAACGTATAACGTATAACGTATAACGTATAACGTATAACGTATAACGTATAACGAATAACGTAAAACGTATAACGCATAACGTATAACGTATAACGTATAACGTATAACGTATAACGTATAACGTATAACGTATAACGTATAACGTATAACGTATAACGTATAACGTATCACGAATAACGTAAAACGTATAACGTATAACGTATAACGTATAACGTATAACGTATAACGTATAACGTATAACGTATAACGTATAACGTATAACGTATAACGTATAACGTATAACGTATAACGTATTACGTATAACGTATAACGTATAACGTAGAACGTATAACGTATAACGTATAACGTATAACGAATAACGTAAAACTTATAACGCATAACGTATATCGTATACCGCATAACGTATAACGTATAACGTATAACGTATAACGTATAACGTATAACGTATAACGTATAACGTATAACGTATAACGAATTACGTAAAACGTATAACGCATAACGTATAACGTATAACGTATAACGTATAACGTATAACGTATAACGTATAACGTATAACGTATAACGTATAACGCATAACGTGTAACGTATAACGTATAACGTATACCGTATAACGTATAACGTATAACGTATAACGTATAACGTATAACGTATAACGTATAACTTATAACGTATAACGTATAACGTATAACGTATAACGAAGAACGTAGAACGTATAACGTATAACGTATATCGTAAAACGTATAACGTAAAACGTATAACGTATAACGTATAACGTATAACGTATAACGTATAACGTATAACGTATAACGTATAACGTATAACGTATACCGTATAACGTATAACGTATAACGTATAACGTATACCGAATAACGTAAAACGTATAACGCATAACGTATAACGTATAACGTATAACGTATAACGTATAACGTATAACGTATAACGTATAACGTATAACGTATAACGTATAACGTATAACGTATCACGAATAACGTAAAACGTATAACGTATAACGTATAACGTATAACGTATAACGTATAACGTATAACGTATAACGTATCACGAATAACGTAAAACGTATAACGTATAACGTATAACGTATAACGTATAACGTATAACGTATAACGTATAACGTATAACGTATAACGTATAACGTATAACGTATCACGAATAACGTAAAACGTATAACGTATAACGTATAACGTATAACGTATAACGTATAACGTATAACGTATAACGTATAACGTATAACGTATAACGTATAACGTATAACGTATAACGTATAACGTATAACGTATAACGCAGAACGTATAACGTATAACGTATAACGTATAACGTATAACGTATAACGTATAACGTATAACGTATAACGTATAACGTATAACGTACAACGTATAACGTATAACGTATAACGTATAACGTATAACGTATAACGTATAACGTATAACGTATAACGTATAACGTATAACGTATCACGAATAACGTAAAACGTATAACGTATAACGTATAACGTATAACGTATAACGTATAACGTATAACGTATAACGTATAACGTATAACGTATAACGTATAACGTATAACGCAGAACGTATAACGTATAACGTATAACGTATAACGTATAACGTATAACGTATAACGTTTAACGTATAACGTATAACGTATCACGAATAACGTAAAACGTATAACGTATAACGTATAACGTATAACGTATAACGTATAAAGTATAACGTATAACGTATAACGTATAACGTATAACGTATAACGTATAACGTATAACGTATAACGTAAAACGTATAACGTATAACGTATAACGTATAACGTATAACGTATAACCTATAACGTATAACGTGTAACGAAGAACGTACAACGAATAACGTAAAACGTATAACGCATAACATGTAACGTATAACGTATCACGTATAACATATAACGTATAACGTATAACGTATAACGTATAATGTATAACGTATAACGTATACCGTATAACGTACAACGTATAACGTATAAAGTATAACGTATAACGTACAACGTATAACGTACAACGTATATCGTACTACGTATAACGTACAACGTATATCGTACAACGTATAACGTATAACGTATAACGTATAACGTATAACGTATAACGTATAACGTATAACGTATAACGTATAACGTATAACGTATAACGTATAACGTATAACGTATAACGTATAACGTATAACGTATAACGTATAACGTATAACGTATAACGTATAACGTATAACGTATAACGTATAACGTATAAAGTATAACGTATAACGTATAACGTATAACGTCTCACGAATAACGTAAAACGTATAACGTATAACGTATAACGTAAAACGTATAACGTATAACGTATAACGTATAACGTATAACGTATAACGTATAACGTATAACGTATAACGTATAACGTATAACGTATAACGTATAACGTATAACGTATAACGTATAACGTATAACGTATAACGTATAACGTATAACGTATCACGTATAACGTATTACGAATAACGTGTAACGTATAACGTATAACGTGTAACGAAGAACGTATAACGAATAACGTAAACGTATAACGTATAACGTATAACGTATTACGTATAACGTATAACGTATAACGTATAACGTATAACGTATAACGTATAACGTATAACGTATAACGTATAACGTATAACGTATAACGTATAACGTATAACGTATAACGTATAACGTATAACGAATAACGTATATCGAATAACGTAAAACTTATAACGCATAACGTATATCGTATACCGTATCACAAATAACGTAAAACGTATAACGTATAACGTATAACGTATAACGTATAACGCATAACGTATAACGTATAACGTATAACGTATAACGCATACCGTATAACGTATAACGTATAACGTATAACGTATAACGTATAACGTATCACGAATAACGTAGAACGTATAACGCATAACGTATAACGTATAACGTGTAACGAAGAACGTATAACGAATAACGTAAAGCGTATTACGTATTACATATTTCGTATAACGTATAACGTGTATCGTATAACTTATGACGTATAACGAATAACGTAAAGCGTATTACGTATTACATATTTCGTATAACGTATAACGTGTATCGTATAACTTATGACGTATAACTTATAACGTATAACGTATAACGTATAACGTATAACGTATAACGTATAACGTATACCTTATAACGTATAACGTATAACGTATAACGTATAACGTATATCGTAAAACGTATAACGTATGACGTATAAAGAATAACGTATAACGTATAACGTATAAAGAATAACGTATAACGTATAACGTATAACGAATAACGTAAAACGTATAACGCATAACGTATAACGTATAAGGTGTAACGAAGAACGTATAACGAATAACGTATAACGTATATCGTATAACGTAGAACGTATAACGTATAACGTATATCGTAAAACGTATAACGTATAACGTATAACGTATAACGTATAACGTATAACGTATAACGTATAACGTATACCGTATAACGTATAAGGTATAACGTATAACGTATAACGTATACCGTATAACGTATAACGTATAACGTATAACGTATAAAGTATAACGTATAACGTATAACGTATAACGTATAACGTATAACGTATAACGTATTACGTATAACGTATAACGTATAACGTATAACGTATAACGAATAACGTATAACGTAAAACGTATAACGTATAACGTATAACGTATAACCTATGACGTATAACGTATAACGTATAACGTATAACGTATAACGTATAACGTATAACGTATAACGTATAACGTATACCGCATAACGTATAACGTATAACGTATAACGTATAACGTATAACGTATAACGTATAACGTATAACGTATAACGTATTACGTATAACGTATAACGTATAACGTGTAACGTATAACGTATAACGAATAACGAATAACGTATAACGTAAAACGTATAACGTATAACGTATAACGTATAACGTATAACCTATGACGTATAACGTATAACGTATAACGTATAACGTATAACGTATAACGTATAACGTATAACGTATAACGTATAACCTATAACGTATAACCTATAACGTATAACGTGTAACGAAGAACGTATAACGAATAACGTAAAACGTATAACGCATACCATGTAACGTATAACGTATCATGTATAGCATATAACGTATAACGTATAACGTATAACGTATAATGTATAACGTATAACGTATAACGTATAACGTACAACGTATAACGTATAACGTATAACGTATAACGTACAACGTATAACGTACAACGTATAACGTATAACGTATAACGTATAACGTATAACGTATAACGTATAACGTATAACGTATAACGTATAACGTATAACGTATCACGAATAACGTAAAACGTATAACGCATAACATGTAACGTATAACGTATCACGTATAACATATAACGTATAACGTATAACGTATAACGTATAACGTATAATGTATAACGTATAACGTATAACGTATAACGTATAACGTACATCGTATAACGTATAACGTATAACGTATAACGTACAACGTATAACGTACAACGTATAACGTACTACGTATAACGTACAACGTATAACGTATAACGTATAACGTATAACGTATAACGTATAACGTATAACGTATAACGTATAACGTATAACGTATAACGTATAACGTATAACGTATAACGTATAACGTATAACGTATAACGTATAACGTATAACGTATAACGTATAACGTATAACGTATAACGTATAACGTATAACGTATAACCTATAACGTATAACCTATAACGTATAACGTGTAACGAAGAACGTATAACGAATAACGTAAAACGTATAACGCATACCATGTAACGTATAACGTATCACGTATAGCATATAACGTATAACGTATAACGTATAACGTATAATGTATAACGTATAACGTATAACGTATAACGTACAACGTATAACGTATAACGTATAACGTATAACGTACAACGTATAACGTACAACGTATAACGTATAACGTATAACGTATAACGTATAACGTATAACGTATAACGTATAACGTATAACGTATAACGTATAACGTATCACGAATAACGTAAAACGTATAACGCATAACATGTAACGTATAACGTATCACGTATAACATATAACGTATAACGTATAACGTATAACGTATAACGTATAATGTATAACGTATAACGTATAACGTATAACGTATAACGTACATCGTATAACGTATAACGTATAACGTATAACGTACAACGTATAACGTACAACGTATAACGTACTACGTATAACGTACAACGTATATCGTACAACGTATAACGTATAACGTATAACGTATAACGTATAACGTATAACGTATAACGTATAACGTATAACGTATAACGTATAACGTATAACGTATAACGTATAACGTATAACGTATAACGTATAACGTATAACGTATAACGTATAACGTATAACGTATAACGTATAACGTATAAAGTATAACGTATAACGTATAACGTATAACGTCTCACGAATAACGTAAAACGTATAACGTATAACGTATAACGTAAAACGTATAACGTATAACGTATAACGTATAACGTATAACGTATAACCTATAACGTATAACGTGTAACGAAGAACGTACAACGAATAACGTAAAACGTATAACGCATAACATGTAACGTATAACGTATCACGTATAACATATAACGTATAACGTATAACGTATAACGTATAATGTATAACGTATAACGTATACCGTATAACGTACAACGTATAACGTATAAAGTATAACGTATAACGTACAACGTATAACGTACAACGTATATCGTACTACGTATAACGTACAACGTATATCGTACAACGTATAACGTATAACGTATAACGTATAACGTATAACGTATAACGTATAACGTATAACGTATAACGTATAACGTATAACGTATAACGTATAACGTATAACGTATAACGTATAACGTATAACGTATAACGTATAACGTATAACGTATAACGTATAACGTATAACGTATAACGTATAACGTATAAAGTATAACGTATAACGTATAACGTATAACGTCTCACGAATAACGTAAAACGTATAACGTATAACGTATAACGTAAAACGTATAACGTATAACGTATAACGTATAACGTATAACGTATAACGTATAACGTATAACGTATAACGTATAACGTATAACGTATAACGTATAACGTATAACGTATAACGTATAACGTATAACGTATAACGTATAACGTATAACGTATCACGTATAACGTATTACGAATAACGTGTAACGTATAACGTATAACGTGTAACGAAGAACGTATAACGAATAACGTAAACGTATAACGTATAACGTATAACGTATTACGTATAACGTATAACGTATAACGTATAACGTATAACGTATAACGTATAACGTATAACGTATAACGTATAACGTATAACGTATAACGTATAACGTATAACGTATAACGTATAACGTATAACGAATAACGTATATCGAATAACGTAAAACTTATAACGCATAACGTATATCGTATACCGTATCACAAATAACGTAAAACGTATAACGTATAACGTATAACGTATAACGTATAACGCATAACGTATAACGTATAACGTATAACGTATAACGCATACCGTATAACGTATAACGTATAACGTATAACGTATAACGTATAACGTATCACGAATAACGTAGAACGTATAACGCATAACGTATAACGTATAACGTGTAACGAAGAACGTATAACGAATAACGTAAAGCGTATTACGTATTACATATTTCGTATAACGTATAACGTGTATCGTATAACTTATGACGTATAACGAATAACGTAAAGCGTATTACGTATTACATATTTCGTATAACGTATAACGTGTATCGTATAACTTATGACGTATAACTTATAACGTATAACGTATAACGTATAACGTATAACGTATAACGTATAACGTATACCTTATAACGTATAACGTATAACGTATAACGTATAACGTATATCGTAAAACGTATAACGTATGACGTATAAAGAATAACGTATAACGTATAACGTATAAAGAATAACGTATAACGTATAACGTATAACGAATAACGTAAAACGTATAACGCATAACGTATAACGTATAAGGTGTAACGAAGAACGTATAACGAATAACGTATAACGTATATCGTATAACGTAGAACGTATAACGTATAACGTATATCGTAAAACGTATAACGTATAACGTATAACGTATAACGTATAACGTATAACGTATAACGTATAACGTATACCGTATAACGTATAAGGTATAACGTATAACGTATAACGTATACCGTATAACGTATAACGTATAACGTATAACGTATAACGTATAACGTATAACGTATAACGTATAACGTATAACGTATAACGTATAACGTATTACGTATAACGTATAACGTATAACGTATAACGTATAACGAATAACGTATAACGTAAAACGTATAACGTATAACGTATAACGTATAACCTATGACGTATAACGTATAACGTATAACGTATAACGTATAACGTATAACGTATAACGTATAACGTATAACGTATACCGCATAACGTATAACGTATAACGTATAACGTATAACGTATAACGTATAACGTATAACGTATAACGTATAACGTATTACGTATAACGTATAACGTATAACGTGTAACGTATAACGTATAACGAATAACGAATAACGTATAACGTAAAACGTATAACGTATAACGTATAACGTATAACGTATAACCTATGACGTATAACGTATAACGTATAACGTATAACGTATAACGTATAACGTATAACGTGTAACGTATAACGTATAACCTATAACGTATAACCTATAACGTATAACGTGTAACGAAGAACGTATAACGAATAACGTAAAACGTATAACGCATACCATGTAACGTATAACGTATCATGTATAGCATATAACGTATAACGTATAACGTATAACGTATAATGTATAACGTATAACGTATAACGTATAACGTACAACGTATAACGTATAACGTATAACGTATAACGTACAACGTATAACGTACAACGTATAACGTATAACGTATAACGTATAACGTATAACGTATAACGTATAACGTATAACGTATAACGTATAACGTATAACGTATCACGAATAACGTAAAACGTATAACGCATAACATGTAACGTATAACGTATCACGTATAACATATAACGTATAACGTATAACGTATAACGTATAACGTATAATGTATAACGTATAACGTATAACGTATAACGTATAACGTACATCGTATAACGTATAACGTATAACGTATAACGTACAACGTATAACGTACAACGTATAACGTACTACGTATAACGTACAACGTATAACGTATAACGTATAACGTATAACGTATAACGTATAACGTATAACGTATAACGTATAACGTATAACGTATAACGTATAACGTATAACGTATAACGTATAACGTATAACGTATAACGTATAACGTATAACGTATAACGTATAACGTATAACGTATAACGTATAACGTATAACGTATAACGTATAACGTATAACGTATAACGTATAACGTATAACGTATCACGAATAACGTAAAACGTATAACGTATAACGTATAACGTATAACGTATAACGTATAACGTATAACGTATAACGTATAACGAATAACGTAAACGTATAACGTATAACGTATAACGTATAACGTATAACGTATAACGTATAACGTATAACGTATAACGTATAACGTATAACGTATAACGTATAACGTATAACGTATAACGTATAACGTATAACGCATAATGTATAACGTATAACGTATAACGTATAACGTATAACGAATAACGTAAAACTTATAACGCATAACGTATATCGTATACCGTATAACGTATAACGTATAACGTATAACGTATAACGTATAACGTATAACGTATAACGTATAACGTATAACGTATAACGTATAACGTATAACGCAGAACGTATAACGTATAACGTATAACGTATAACGTATAACGTATAACGTATAACGTTTAACGTATAACGTATAACGTATCACGAATAACGTAAAACGTATAACGTATAACGTATAACGTATAACGTATAACGTATAACTTATAACGTATAACGTATAACGTATAACGTATAACGTATATCGTAAAACGTATAACGTATGACGTATAAAGAATAACGTATAACGTATAACGTATAAAGAATAACGTATAACGTATAACGTATAACGAATAACGTAAAACGTATTACGTATTACATATTTCGTATAACGTATAACGTGTATCGTATAACTTATGACGTATAACTTATAACGTATAACGTATAACGTATAACGTATAACGTATAACGTATAACGTATACCTTATAACGTATAACGTATAACGTATAACGTATAACGTATATCGTAAAACGTATAACGTATGACGTATAAAGAATAACGTATAACGTATAACGTATAAAGAATAACGTATAACGTATAACGTATAACGAATAACGTAAAACGTATAACGCATAACGTATAACGTATAAGGTGTAACGAAGAACGTATAACGAATAACGTATAACGTATATCGTATAACGTAGAACGTATAACGTATAACGTATATCGTAAAACGTATAACGTATAACGTATAACGTATAACGTATAACGTATAACGTATAACGTATAACGTATAACGTATACCGTATAACGTATAAGGTATAACGTATAACGTATAACGTATACCGTATAACGTATAACGTATAACGTATAACGTATAACGTATAACGTATAACGTATAACGTATAACGTGTAACGTATAACGTATAACGTATAACGTATTACGTATAACGTATAACGTATAACGTATAACGTATAACGAATAACGTATAACGTAAAACGTATAACGTATAACGTATAACGTATAACCTATGACGTATAACGTATAACGTATAACGTATAACGTATAACGTATAACGTATAACGTATAACGTATAACGTATACCGCATAACGTATAACGTATAACGTATAACGTATAACGTATAACGTATAACGTATAACGTATAACGTATAACGTATTACGTATAACGTATAACGTATAACGTGTAACGTATAACGTATAACGAATAACGAATAACGTATAACGTAAAACGTATAACGTATAACGTATAACGTATAACGTATAACCTATGACGTATAACGTATAACGTATAACGTATAACGTATAACGTATAACGTATAACGTATAACGTATAACGTATAACGTATAACGTATAACGTATAACCTATAACGTATAACGTGTAACGAAGAACGTATAACGAATAACGTAAAACGTATAACGCATACCATGTAACGTATAACGTATCACGTATAACATATAACGTATAACGTATAACGTATAACGTATAATGTATAACGTATAACGTATAACGTATAACGTACAACGTATAACGTATAACGTATAACGTATAACGTACAACGTATAACGTACAACGTATAACGTATAACGTATAACGTATAACGTATAACGTATAACGTATAACGTATAACGTATAACGTATAACGTATAACGTATCACGAATAACGTAAAACGTATAACGCATAACATGTAACGTATAACGTATCACGTATAACATATAACGTATAACGTATAACGTATAACGTATAATGTATAACGTATAACGTATAACGTATAACGTACAACGTATAACGTATAACGTATAACGTATAACGTACAACGTATAACGTATAACGTATAACGTATAACGTATAACGCATAACGTATAACGTATAACGTATAACGTATAACGTATAACGAATAACGTAAAACTTATAACGCATAACGTATATCGTATACCGTATAACGTATAACGTATAACGTATAACGTATAACGTATAACGTATAACGTATAACGTATAACGTATAACGTATAACGCAGAACGTATAACGTATAACGTATAACGTATAACGTATAACGTATAACGTATAACGTTTAACGTATATGGTATAACGTATCACGAATAACGTAAAACGTATAACGTATAACGTATAACGTATAACGTATAACGTATAACTTATGACGTATAACGAATAACGTAAAGCGTATTACGTATTACATATTTCGTATAACGTATAACGTGTATCGTATAACTTATGACGTATAACTTATAACGTATAACGTATAACGTATAACGTATAACGTATAACGTATAACGTATACCTTATAACGTATAACGTATAACGTATAACGTATAACGTATATCGTAAAACGTATAACGTATGACGTATAAAGAATAACGTATAACGTATAACGTATAAAGAATAACGTATAACGTATAACGTATAACGAATAACGTAAAACGTATAACGCATAACGTATAACGTATAACGTATAACGTATAACGTATAACGTATAACGTATAACGTATAACGTATAACGTATTACGTATAACGTATAACGTATAACGTATAACGTATAACGAATAACGTATAACGTATAACGTATAACGTATACCGTATAACGTATAAGGTATAACGTATAACGTATAACGTATACCGTATAACGTATAACGTATAACGTATAACGTATAACGTATAACGTATAACGTATAACGTATACCGTATAACGTATAAGGTATAACGTATAACGTATAACGTATACCGTATAACGTATAACGTATAACGTATAACGTATAACGTATAACGTATAACGTATAACGTATAACGTATAACGTATAACGTATAACGTATAACGTATTACGTATAACGTATAACGTATAACGTATAACGTATAACGAATAACGTATAACGTAAAACGTATAACGTATAACGTATAACGTATAACCTATGACGTATAACGTATAACGTATAACGTATAACGTATAACGTATAACGTATAACGTATAACGTATAACGTATAACGTATACCGCATAACGTATAACGTATAACGTATAACGTATAACGTATAACGTATAACGTATAACGTATAACGTATAACGTATTACGTATAACGTATAACGTATAACGTATAACGTATAACGTATAACGAATAACGAATAACGTATAACGTAAAACGTATAACGTATAACGTATAACGTATAACGTATAACCTATGACGTATAACGTATAACGTATAACGTATAACGTATAACGTATAACGTATAACGTATAACGTATAACGTATAACGTATAACGTATAACGTATAACCTATAACGTATAACGTGTAACGAAGAACGTATAACGAATAACGTAAAACGTATAACGCATACCATGTAACGTATAACGTATCACGTATAACATATAACGTATAACGTATAACGTATAACGTATAATGTATAACGTATAACGTATAACGTATAACGTACAACGTATAACGTATAACGTATAACGTATAACGTACAACGTATAACGTACAACGTATAACGTATAACGTATAACGTATAACGTATAACGTATAACGTATAACGTATAACGTATAACGTATAACGTATAACGTATCACGAATAACGTAAAACGTATAACGCATAACATGTAACGTATAACGTATCACGTATAACATATAACGTATAACGTATAACGTATAACGTATAATGTATAACGTATAACGTATAACGTATAACGTATAACGTACATCGTATAACGTATAACGTATAACGTATAACGTACAACGTATAACGTACAACGTATAACGTACTACGTATAACGTACAACGTATAACGTATAACGTATAACGTATAACGTATAACGTATCACGAATAACGTAAAACGTATAACGTATAACGTATAACGTATAACGTATAACGTATAACGTATAACGTATAACGTATAACGTATAACGTATAACGTATAACGTATAACGTATAACGTATAACGTATAACGTATAACGTATAACGTATAACGTATAACGCATAACGAATAACGTATAACGTATAACCTATGACGTATAACGTATAACGTATAACGTATAACGTATGACGTATAACGTATAACGTATAACGAATTACGTAAAACGTATAACGCATAACGTATAACGTATAACGTATAACGAATAACGAATAACGTATAACGTATAACCTATGACGTATAACGTATAACGTATAACGTATAACGTATGACGTATAACGTATAACGTATAACGAATTACGTAAAACGTATAACGCATAACGTATAACGTATAACGTATAACGAATAACGTATAACGTATAACGTATAACGTATAACGTATAACGTATAACGTATAACGCATAACGTGTAACGTATAACGTATAACGTATACCGTATAACATATAACGTATAACGTATAACGTATAACGTATAACGTATAACGTATAACGTATTACGAATAACGTAAAACGTATAACGCATAACGTATAACGTATAACGTGTAACGAAGAACGTATAACGAATAACGTAAAGCGTATTACGTATTACATATTTCGTATAACGTATAACGTGTATCGTATAACTTATGACGTATAACGAATAACGTAAAGCGTATTACGTATTACATATGTCGTATAACGTATAACGTGTATCGTATAACTTATAACGTATAACTTATAACGTATAACGTATAACGTATAACGTATAACGTATAACGTATAACGTATACCTTATAACGTATAACGTATAACGTATAACGTATAACGTATATCGTAAAACGTATAACGTATGACGTATAAAGAATAACGTATAACGTATAACGTATAAAGAATAACGTATAACGTATAACGTATAACGAATAACGTAAAACGTATAACGCATAACGTATAACGTATAAGGTGTAACGCAGAACGTATAACGAATAACGTATAACGTATATCGTATAACGTAGAACGTATAACGTATAACGTATATCGTAAAACGTATAACGTATAACGTATAACGTATAACGTATAACGTATAACGTATAACGTATAACGTATAACGTATAACGTATAACGTATAACGTATACCGTATAACGTATAAGGTATAACGTATAACGTATAACGTATACCGTATAACGTATAACGTATAACGTATAACGTATAACGTATAACGTATAACGTATAACGTATAACGTATAACGTATAACGTATAACGTATAACGTATTACGTATAACGTATAACGTATAACGTATAACGTATAACGAATAACGTATAACGTAAAACGTATAACGTATAACGTATAACGTATAACCTATGACGTATAACGTATAACGTATAACGTAAAACGTATAACGTATAACGTATAACGTATAACGTATAACGTATACCGCATAACGTATAACGTATAACGTATAACGTATAACGTATAACGTATAACGTATAACGTATAACGTATAACGTATAACGTATAACGTATAACGTATCACGAATAACGTAAAACGTATAACGTATAACGTATAACGTATAACGTATAACGTATAACGTATAACGTATAACGTATAACGTATAACGTATAACGTATAACGTATAACGTATAACGTATAACGTATAACGCAGAACGTATAACGTATAACGTATAACGTATAACGTATAACGTATAACGTATAACGTATAACGTATAACGTATAACGTATAACGTACAACGTATAACGTATAACGTATAACGTATAACGTATAACGTATAACGTATAACGTATAACGTATAACGAATAACGTATCACGAATAACGTAAAACGTATAACGTATAACGTATAACGTATAACGTATAACGTATAACGTATAACGTATAACGTATAACGTATAACGTATAACGTATAACGTATAACGTATAACGCAGAACGTATAACGTATAACGTATAACGTATAACGTATAACGTATAACGTATAACGTTTAACGTATAACGTATAACGTATCACGAATAACGTAAAACGTATAACGTATAACGTATAACGTATAACGTATAACGTATAACGTATAACGTATAACGTATAACGTATAACGTATAACGTATAACGTATAACGTATAACGTATAACGTATAACGTATAACGTATAACGTATAACGTATAACGTATAACGTATAACGTATAACGTATAACGTATAACGTATAACGTATAACGTATAACGTATAACGTATAACGTATCACGAATAACGTAAAACGTATAACGTATAACGTATAACGTATAACGTATAACGTATAACGTATAACGTATAACGTATAACGTATAACGTATAACGTATAACGTATAACGTATAACGTATAACGTATAACGTATAACGTATACCGTATAACGTATAAGGTATAACGTATAACGTATAACGTATACCGTATAACGTATAACGTATAACGTATAACGTATAACGTATAACGTATAACGTATAACGTATAACGTATAACGTATAACGTATAACGTATAACGTATAACGTATAACGTATAACGTATAACGTATAACGTATAACGTATAACGTATAACGTATAACGTATAACGTATAACGTATAACGTATAACGTATAACGTATAACGTATAACGTATAACGTATAACGTATAACTTATAACGTATAACGTATAACGAATAACGTAAAACTTATAACGCATAACGTATATCGTATACCGTATAACGTATAACGTATAACGTATAACGTATAACGTATAACGTATAACGTATAACGTATAACGTATAACGTATAACGTATAACGCAGAACGTATAACGTATAACGTATAACGTATAACGTATAACGTATAACGTATAACGTTTAACGTATAACGTATAACGTATCACGAATAACGTAAAACGTATAACGTATAACGTATAACGTATTACGTATAACGTATAACGTATAACGTATAACGTATAACGTATAACGTATAACGTATAACGTATAACGTATAACGTATAACGTATAACGTATAACGTATAACGTATAACGTATAACGTATAACGTATAACGTATAACGTATAACGTATAACGTATAACGTATAACGTATAACGTATAACGTATAACGTATAACGTATCACGAATAACGTAAAACGTATAACGTATAACGTATAACGTATAACGTATAACGTATAACGTATAACGTATAACGTATAACGTATAACGTATAACGTATAACGTATAACGTATAACGTATAACGTATAACGTATAACGTATAACGTATACCGTATAACGTATAAGGTATAACGTATAACGTATAACGTATACCGTATAACGTATAACGTATAACGTATAACGTATAACGTATAACGTATAACGTATAACGTATAACGTATAACGTATAACGTATAACGTATAACGTATAACGTATAACGTATAACGTATAACGTATAACGTATAACGTATAACGTATAACGTATAACGTATAACGTATAACGTATAACGTATAACGTATAACGTATAACGTATAACGTATAACGTATAACGTATAACGTATAACGTATAACGTATAACGTATAACGTATAACGTATAACGTATAACGAATAACGTAAAACTTATAACGCATAACGTATATCGTATACCGTATAACGTATAACGTATAACGTATAACGTATAACGTATAACGTATAACGTATAACGTATAACGTATAACGTATAACGTATAACGCAGAACGTATAACGTATCACGTATAACGTATAACGTATAACGTATAACGTACAACGTTTAACGTATAACGTATAACGTATCACGAATAACGTAAAACGTATAACGTATAACGTATAACGTATAACGTATAACGTATAACGTATAACGTATAACGTATAACGTATAACGTATAACGTATAACGTATAACGTATAACGTATACCGTATAACGTATAACGTATAACGTATAACGTATAACGTATAACGTATAACGTATAACGCAGAACGTATAACGTATAACGTATAACGTATAACGTATAACGTATAACGTATAACGTTTAACGTATAACGTATAACGTATCACGAATAACGTAAAACGTATAACGTATAACGTATAACGTATAACGTATAACGTATAACGTATAACGTATAACGTATAACGTATAACGTATAACGTATAACGTATAACGTATAACGTATAACGTATAACGTATAACGTATAACGCATAACGAATAACGTATAACGTATAACCTATGACGTATAACGTATAACGTATAACGTATAACGTATGACGTATAACGTATAACGTATAACGAATTACGTAAAACGTATAACGCATAACGTATAACGTATAACGTATAACGAATAACGTATAACGTATAACGTATAACGTATAACGTATAACGTATAACGTATAACGCATAACGTGTAACGTATAACGTATAACGTATACCGTATAACATATAACGTATAACGTATAACGTATAACGTATAACGTATAACGTATAACGTATTACGAATAACGTAAAACGTATAACGCATAACGTATAACGTATAACGTGTAACGAAGAACGTATAACGAATAACGTAAAGCGTATTACGTATTACATATTTCGTATAACGTATAACGTGTATCGTATAACTTATGACGTATAACGAATAACGTAAAGCGTATTACGTATTACATATTTCGTATAACGTATAACGTGTATCGTATAACTTATAACGTATAACTTATAACGTATAACGTATAACGTATAACGTATAACGTATAACGTATAACGTATACCTTATAACGTATAACGTATAACGTATAACGTATAACGTATATCGTAAAACGTATAACGTATGACGTATAAGGAATAACGTATAACGTATAACGTATAAAGAATAACGTATAACGTATAACGTATAACGAATAACGTAAAACGTATAACGCATAACGTATAACGTATAAGGTGTAACGAAGAACGTATAACGAATAACGTATAACGTGTATCGTATAACGTAGAACGTATAACGTATAACGTATATCGTAAAACGTATAACGTATAACGTATAACGTATAACGTATAACGTATAACGTATAACGTATAACGTATACCGTATAACGTATAAGGTATAACGTATAACGTATAACGTATACCGTATAACGTATAACGTATAACGTATAACGTATAACGTATAACGTATAACGTATAACGTATAACGTATAACGTATAACGTATAACGTATAACGTATAACGTATAACGTATTACGTATAACGTATAACGTATAACGTATAACGTATAACGAATAACGTATAACGTAAAACGTATAACGTATAACGTATAACGTATAACCTATGACGTATAACGTATAACGTATAACGTAAAACGTATAACGTATAACGTATAACGTATAACGTATAACGTATACCGCATAACGTATAACGTATAACGTATAACGTATAACGTATAACGTATAACGTATAACGTATAACGTATAACGTATAACGTATAACGTATAACGTATAACGTATATGTATAACGTATCACGAATAACGTAAAACGTATAACGTATAACGTATAACGTATAACGTATAACGTATAACGTATAACGTATAACGTATAACGTATAACGTACAACGTATAACGTATAAAGTATAACGTATAACGTACAACGTATAACGTACAACGTATAACGTACAACGTATAACGTACTACGTATAACGTACAACGTATAACGTATAACGTATAACGTATAACGTATAACGTATAACGTATAACGTATAACGTATAACGTATAACGTACTACGTATAACGTACAACGTATAACGTATAACGTATAACGTATAACGCATCACGTATAACGTATAACGTATAACGTATAACGTATAACGTATAACGTATAACGTATAACGTATAACGTATAACGTATAACGTATAACGAATAACGTAAAACGTATAACGCATAACGTATAACGTATAACGTATAACGTATAACGTATAACGTATAACGTATAACGTATAACGCATCACGTATAACGTATAACGTATAACGTATAACGTATAACGTATAACGTATAACGTACAACGTATAACGTATAACGTATAACGTATAACGAATAACGTAAAACGTATAACGCATAACGTATAACGTATAACGTATAACGTATAACGTATAACGTATAACGTATAACGTATAACGTATAACGTATAACGTATAACGTATAACGTATAACGTATAACGTATCACGAATAACGTAAAACGTATAACGTATAATGTATAACGTATAACGTATAACGTATAACGTATAACGTATAACGTATAACGTATAACGTATAACGTATAACGTATAACGAATTACGTAAAACGTATAACGCATAACGTATAACGTATAACGTATAACGTATAACGTATAACGTATAACGTATAACGTATGACGTATAACGTATAACGCATAACGTGTAACGTATAACGTATAACGTATACCGTATAACGTATAACGTATAACGTATAACGTATAACGTATAACGTATAACGTATAACGTATTACGAATAACGTAAAACGTATAACGCATAACGTATAACGTATAACGTGTAACGAAGAACGTATAACGAATAACGTATAACGTATAACGTATAACGTATAACGTATAACGTATAACGTATAACGTATAACGTATAACGTATAACGTATAACGTATAACGTATAACGTATAACGTATAACGTATAACGTATAACGTACAACGTATAACGTATAACGTATAACGTACAACGTATAACGTACAACGTATAACGTATAACGTATAACGTATAACGTATAACGTATAACGTATAACGTATAACGTATCACGAATAACGTAAAACGTATAACGTATAACGTATAACGTATAACGTATAACGTATAACGTATAACGTATAACGTATAACGTATAACGCAGAACGTATAACGTATAACGTATAACGTATAACGTATAACGTATAACGTATAACGTTTAACGTATAACGTATAACGTATCACGAATAACGTATAACGTATAACGTATAACGTATAACGTATAACGTATAACGTATAACGTATAACGTATAACGTATAACGTATAACGTATAACGTATAACGTATAACGTATAACGTATAACGTATAACGTATAACGTATAACGTATAACGTATAACGTATAACGTATAACGTATAACGTATAACGTATAACGTATCACGAATAACGTAAAACGTATAACGTATAACGTATAACGTATAACGTATAACGTATAACGTATAACGTATAACGTATAACGTATAACGTATAACGTATAACGTATAACGTATAACGTATAACGTATAACGTATAACGTATAACGTATAACGTATAACGTATAACGTATCACGAATAACGTAAAACGTATAACGTATAACGTATAACGTATAACGTATAACGTATAACGTATAACGTATAACGTACAACGTATAACGTATAACGTATAACGCAGAACGTATAACGTATAACGTATAACGTATAACGTATAACGTATAACGTATAACGTTTAACGTATAACGTATAACGTATCACGAATAACGTAAAACGTATAACGTATAACGTATAACGTATAACGTATAACGTATAACGTATAACGTATAACGTATAACGTATAACGTATAACGTATAACGTATAACGTATAACGTATAACGTATAACGTATAACGTATAACGTATAACGTATAACGTATAACGTATAACGTATAACGTATAACGTATAACGTATAACGTATAACGTATAACGTATAACGTATAACGTATCACGAATAACGTAAAACGTATAACGTATAACGTATAACGTATAACGTATAACGTATAACGTATAACGTATAACGTATAACGCATAACGTATAACGTATAACGTATAACGTATAACGTATAACGTATAACGTATAACGTATAACGTATAACGTATAACGTATAACGTATAACGTATAACAAATAACGTAAAACTTATAACGCATAACGTATATCGTATACCGTATAACGTATAACGTATAACGTATAACGTATAACGTATAACGTATAACGTATAACGTATAACGTATAACGTATAACGAATTACGTAAAACGTATAACGCATAACGTATAACGTATAACGTATAACGTATAACGTATAACGTATAACGTATACCGTATAACGTATAAAGTATAACGTATAACGTATAACGTATAACGTATAACGTATAACGTATTACGAATAACGTAAAACGTATAACGCATAACGTATAACGTATAACGTGTAACGAAGAACGTATAACGAATAACGTATAACGTATATCGTATAACGTATAACGTATAACGTATAACGTCTAACGTATAACTTATAACGTATAACGTATAACGTATAACGTATAACGAAGAACGTAGAACGTATATCGTATAACGTATATCGTAAAACGTATAACGTAAAACGTATAACGTATAACGTATAACGTATAACGTATAACGTATAACGTATAACGTATAACGTATAACGTATAACGTATAACGTATACCGTATAACGTATAACGTATAACGTATAACGTATACCGAATAACGTAAAACGTATAACGCATAACGTATAACGTATAACGTGTAACGAAGAACGTATAACGAATAACGTATAACGTATATCGTATAACGTATAACGTATAACGTATAACGTCTAACGTATAACTTATAACGTATAACGTATAACGTATAACGTATAACGAAGAACGTAGAACGTATAACGTATAACGTATATCGTAAAACGTATAACGTAAAACGTATAACGTATAACGTATAACGTATAACGTATAACGTATGACGTATAACGTATAACGTATAACGTATAACGAATAACGTAAAACTTATAACGCATAACGTATATCGTATACCGTATAACGTATAACGTATAACGTATAACGTATAACGTATAACGTATAACGTATAACGTATAACGTATAACGTATAACGTATAACGCAGAACGTATAACGTATAACGTATAACGTATAACGTATAACGTATAACGTATAACGTTTAACGTATAACGTATAACGTATCACGAATAACGTAAAACGTATAACGTATAACGTATACCGTATAACGTATAACGTATAACGTATAACGTATAACGCATAACGTATAACGAATAACGTAAAACGTATAACGCATAACGTATAACGTATAACGTATAACGTATAACGTATAACGTATAACGTATCACGTATAACGTATAACGTATAACGTATAACGTATAACGCATAACGTATAACGTATACCGTATAACGTATAACGTATAACGTATAACGTATAACGTATAACGTATCACGAATAACGTAAAACGTATAACGCATAACGTATAACGTATAACGAATAACGTATAACGAATAACGTAAAACTTATAACGCATAACGTATATCGTATAACCCTATAACGTATAACGTATAACGTATAACGTATAACGTATAACGTATAACGTATAACCTATAACGTATAACGTGTAATGAAGAACGTACAACGAATAACGTAAAACGTATAACGCATAACATGTAACGTATAACGTATCACGTATAACATATAACGTATAACGTATAACGTATAACACATAATGTATAACGTATAACGTATAACGTATAACGTACAACGTATAACGTATAAAGTATAACGTATAACGTACAACGTATAACGTACAACGTATAACGTACTACGTATAACGTACAACGTATAACGTATAACGTATAACGTATAACGTATAACGTATAACGTATAACGTATAACGTATAACGTATAACGTATAACGTATAACGTATAACGTATAACGTATAACGTATAACGTATAACGTATAACGTATAACGTATAACGTATAACGTATAACGTATAACGTATAACGTATAACGTATAACGTATAACGTATAACGTATAACGTATAACGTATAACGTATAACGTATAACGTATAACGTATCACAAATAACGTAAAACGTATAACGTATAACGTATAACGTATAACGTATAACGTATAACGTATAACGTATAACGTATAACGTCTAACGTATAACGAATAACGTATAACGTATAACGTATAACGTATAACGTATAACGAATAACGTATAACGAATAACGTAAAACTTATAACGCATAACGTATATCCTATACCGTATAACGTATAACGTATAACGTATAACGTATAACGTATAACGCATTACGTGTAACGTATAACGTATCACGTATAACATATAACGTATAACGTATAACGTATAACGTATAATGTATAACGTATAACGTATAACGTATAACGTACAACGTATAACGTATAACGTATAACGTATAACGTACAACGTATAACGTACAACGTATAACGTACTACGTATAACGTACAACGTATAACGTATAACGTATAACGTATAACGTATAACGTATAACGCATCACGTATAACGTATAACGTATAACGTATAACGTATAACGTATAACGTATAACGTATAACGTATAACGTATAACGTATAACGTATAACGAATAACGTAAAACGTATAACGCATAACGTATGACGTATAACGTATAACGTATAACGTATAACGTATAACGTATAACGTATAACGTATAACGTATAACGTATAACGTATAACGTATAACGTATAACGTATAACGTATAACGTATAACGTATAACGTATAACGTATAACGTATAACGTATAACGTATAACGTATAACGTATAACGTATAACGTATAACGTATAACGTATAACGTATAACGTATAACGTATAACGTATAACGTATAACGTATCACGAATAACGTAAAACGTATAACGTATAACGTATAACGTATAACGTATAACGTATAACGTATAACGTATAACGTATAACGTATAACGTATAACGTATAACGTATAACGTATTACGTATAACGTATAACGTATAACGTAGAACGTATAACGTATAACGTATAACGTATAACGAATAACGTAAAACTTAAAACGCATAACGTATATCGTATACCGCATAACGTATAACGTATAACGTATAACGTATAACGTATAACGTATAACGTATAACGTATAACGTATAACGTATAACGTATAACGTATAACGAATTACGTAAAACGTATAACGCATAACGTATAACGTATAACGTATAACGTATAACGTATAACGTATAACGTATAACGTATAACGTATAACGTATAACGTATAACGCATAACGTGTAACGTATAACGTATAACGTATACCGTATAACGTATAACGTATAACGTATAACGTATAACGTATAACGTATAACGTATAACGTATTACGAATAACGTAAAACGTATAACGCATAACGTATAACGTATAACGTGTAACGAAGAACGTATAACGTATAACGTATAACGTATAACGTATAACGTATAACGTATTACGTATAACGTATAACGTATAACGTAGAACGTATAACGTATAACGTATAACGTATAACGAATAACGTAAAACTTATAACGCATAACGTATATCGTATACCGCATAACGTATAACGTATAACGTATAACGTATAACGTATAACGTATAACGTATAACGTATAACGTATAACGTATAACGAATTACGTAAAACGTATAACGCATAACGTATAACGTATAACGTATAACGTGAAACGTATAACGCATAACGTATAACGTATAACGAATAACGTATAACGAATAACGTAAAACTTATAACGCATAACGTATATCGTATAACCGTATAACGTATAACGTATAACGTATAACGTATAACGTATAACGTATAACGTATAACCTATAACGTATAACGTGTAATGAAGAACGTACAACGAATAACGTAAAACGTATAACGCATAACATGTAACGTATAACGTATCACGTATAACATATAACGTATAACGTATAACGTATAACGTATAATGTATAACGTATAACGTATAACGTATAACGTACAACGTATAACGTATAAAGTATAACGTATAACGTACAACGTATAACGTACAACGTATAACGTACTACGTATAACGTACAACGTATAACGTATAACGTATAACGTATAACGTATAACGTATAACGTATAACGTATAACGTATAACGTATAACGTATAACGTATAACGTATAACGTATAACGTATAACGTATAACGTATAACGTATAACGTATAACGTATAACGTATAACGTATAACGTATAACGTATAACGTATAACGTATAACGTATCACAAATAACGTAAAACGTATAACGTATAACGTATAACGTATAACGTATAACGTATAACGTATAACGTATAACGTATAACGTCTAACGTATAACGAATAACGTATAACGTATAACGTATAACGTATAACGTATAACGAACAACGTATAACGAATAACGTAAAACTTATAACGCATAACGTATATCCTATACCGTATAACGTATAACGTATAACGTATAACGTATAACGTATAACGTATAACCTATAACGTATAACGTGTAATGAAGAACGTACAACGAATAACGTAAAACGTATAACGCATAACGTGTAACGTATAACGTATCACGTATAACATATAACGTATAACGTATAACGTATAACGTATAATGTATAACGTATAACGTATAACGTATAACGTACAACGTATAACGTATAACGTATAACGTATAACGTACAACGTATAACGTACAACGTATAACGTACTACGTATAACGTACAACGTATAACGTATAACGTATAACGTATAACGTATAACGTATAACGTATAACGCATCACGTATAACGTATAACGTATAACGTATAACGTATAACGTATAACGTATAACGTATAACGTATAACGTATAACGTATAACGTATAACGTATAACGTATAACGTATAACGAATAACGTAAATTGTATAACGCATAACGTATAACGTATAACGTATAACGTATAACGTATAACGTATAACGTATAACGTATAACGTATAACGTATAACGTATAACGTATAACGTATAACGTATAACGTATAACGTATAACGTATAACGTATAACGTATAACGTATAACGTATAACGTATAACGTATAACGTATAACGTATAACGTATAACGTGTAACGTATAACGTATAACGTATAACGTATAACGTATAACGTATAACGTATAACGTATAACGTATAACGTATAACGTATAACGTATTACGAATAACGTAAAACGTATAACGCATAACGTATAACGTATAACGTGTAACGAAGAACGTATAACGAAGAACGTATAACGAATAACGTATAACGTATATCGTATAACGTATAACGTATAACGTATAACGTCTAACGTATAACTTATAACGTATAACGTATAACGTATAACGTATAACGAAGAACGTAGAACGTATAACGTATAACGTATATCGTAAAACGTATAACGTAAAACGTATAACGTATAACGTATAACGTATAACGTATAACGTACAACGTATAACGTATAACGTATAACGTATAACGTATACCGTATAACGTATAACGTATAACGTATAACGTATACCGAATAACGTAAAACGTATAACGTATAACGCATCACGTATAACGTATAACGTATAACGTATAACGTATAACGTATAACGTATAACGTATAACGTATAACGTATAACGTATAACGTATAACGAATAACGTAAAACGTATAACGCATAACGTATAACGTATAACGTATAACGTATAACGTATAACGCATAACGTATAACGTATAACGTATAACGTATAACGTATAACGTATAACGTATAACGTATAACGTATAACGTATAACGTATAACGTATAACGTATAACGTATAACGTATAACGTATAACGTATAACGTATAACGTATAACGTATAACGTATAACGTATAACGTATAACGTATAACGTATAACGTATAACGTATAACGTATAACGTATAACGTATAACGTATAACGTATAACGTATAACGTATAACGTATAACGTATAACGTATAACGTATAACGTATAACGTATAACGTATCACGAATGACGTAAAACGTATAACGTATAACGTATAACGTATAACGTATAACGTATAACGTATAACGTATAACGTATAACGTATAACGTATAACGTATAACGTATAACGTATAACGTATTACGTATAACGTATAACGTATAACGTAGAACGTACAACGTATAACGTATAACGTATAACGAATAACGTAAAACTTATAACGCATAACGTATATCGTATACCGCATAACGTATAACGTATAACGTATAACGTATAACGTATAACGTATAACGTATAACGTATAACGTATAACGTATAACGAATTACGTAAAACGTATAACGCATAACGTATAACGTATAACGTATAACGTATAACGTATCACGTATAACGTATAACGTATAACGTATAACGTATAACGTATAACGCATAACGTGTAACGTATAACGTATAACGTATACCGTATAACGTATAACGTATAACGTATAACGTATAACGTATAACGTATAACGTATAACGTATTACGAATAACGTAAAACGTATAACGCATAACGTATAACGTATAACGTGTAACGAAGAACGTATAACGAATAACGTATAACGTATATCGTATAA
The DNA here is from genome assembly GCF_051014685.1 of Ptiloglossa arizonensis. Taxonomy (NCBI): domain Eukaryota; kingdom Metazoa; phylum Arthropoda; class Insecta; order Hymenoptera; family Colletidae; genus Ptiloglossa; species Ptiloglossa arizonensis. The sequence continues at coordinate 53,369 of NW_027479648.1, forward strand.
CGTATAACGTATAACGTATAACGTCTAACGTATAACTTATAACGTATAACGTATAACGTATAACGTATAACGAAGAACGTAGAACGTATAACGTATAACGTATATCGTAAAACGTATAACGTAAAACGTATAACGTATAACGTATAACGTATAACGTATAACGTATAACGTATAACGTATAACGTATAACGTATAACGTATACCGTATAACGTATAACGTATAACGTATAACGTATACCGAATAACGTAAAACGTATAACGCATAACGTATAACGTATAACGTGTAACGAAGAACGTATAACGAATAACGTATAACGTATATCGTATAACGTATAACGTATAACGTATAACGTCTAACGTATAACTTATAACGTATAACGTATAACGTATAACGTATAACGAAGAACGTAGAACGTATAACGTATAACGTATATCGTAAAACGTATAACGTATAACGTATAACGTATAACGTATAACGTATAACGTATAACGTATAACGTATAACGTATAACGTATAACGTATAACGTATAACGTATAACGTATAACGTATAACGTATAACGTAAAACGTATAACGTATAACGTATAACGTATAACGTATAACGTATAACGTATAACGTATAACGTATAACGTATAACGTATAAAGTATAACGTATAACGTATAACGTATAACGTATAACGTATAACGAATAACGTAAAACTTATAACGCATAACGTATATCGTATACCGTATAACGTATAACGTATAACGTATAACGTATAACGTATAACGTATAACGTATAACGTATAACGTATAACGTATAACGTATAACGTATAACGCAGAACGTATAACGTATAACGTATAACGAAGAACGTATAACGTATAACGTATAACGTATAACGTATAACGTATAACGTATAACGTATAACGAATAACGTAAAACTTATAACGCATAACGTATATCGTATAACGTATAACGTATAACGTATAACGTATAACGTATAACGCAGAACGTATAACGTATAACGTATAACGTATAACGTATTACGTATAACGTATAACGTTTAACGTATAACGTATAACGTATCACGAATAACGTAAAACGTATAACGTATAACGTATAACGTATAACGTATTACGAATAACGTAAAACGTATAACGCATAACGTATAACGTATAACGTGTAACGAAGAACGTATAACGAATAACGTATAACGTATAACGTATAACGTATAACGTATAACGTATAACGTATAACGTATAACGTATAACGTATTACGTATAACGTATAACGTATAACGTAGAACGTACAACGTATAACGTATAACGTATAACGAATAACGTAAAACTTATAACGCATAACGTATATCGTATACCGCATAACGTATAACGTATAACGTATAACGTATAACGTATAACGTATATCGTATAACGTATAACGTATAACGTATAACGTCTAACGTATAACTTATAACGTATAACGTATAACGTATAACGTATAACGAAGAACGTAGAACGTATAACGTATAACGTATATCGTAAAACGTATAACGTATAACGTATAACGTATAACGTATAACGTATAACGTATAACGTATAACGTATAACGTATAACGTATAACGTATAACGTATAACGTATAACGTATAACGCAGAACGTATAACGTATAACGTATAACGTATAACGTATAACGTATAACGTATAACGTTTAACGTATAACGTATAACGTATCACGAATAACGTAAAACGTATAACGCATAACGTATAACGTATAACGTATAACGTATAACGTATAACGTATAACGTATAACGTATAACGTATAACGTATAACGTATAACGCATAACGAATAACGTATAACGTATAACCTATGACGTATAACGTATAACGTATAACGTATAACGTATAACGTATAACGTATAACGTATAACGAATTACGTAAAACGTATAACGCATAACGTATAACGTATAACGTATAACGTATAACGTATAACGTATAACGTATAACGTATAACGTATAACGTATAACGTATAACGTATAACGCATAACGTGTAACGTATAACGTATAACGTATACCGTATAACATATAACGTATAACGTATAACGTATAACGTATAACGTATAACGTATAACGTATAACGTATTACGAATAACGTAAAACGTATATCGCATAACGTATAACGTATAACGTGTAACGAAGAACGTATAACGAATAACGTAAAGCGTATTACGTATTACATATTTCGTATAACGTATAACGTGTATCGTATAACTTATGACGTATAACGAATAACGTAAAGCGTATTACGTATTACATATTTCGTATAACGTATAACGTGTATCGTATAACTTATGACGTATAACATATAACGTATGACGTATATCGTATAACTTGTAACGAAAAACGTATAACGAATAACGTAAAACGTATGACGCATTACATATTACGTATAACGTATAACGTATAACGTATAACGTATAACGTATACCGAATAACGTAAAACGTATAACGCATAACGTATAACGTATAACGCATAACGTATAACGTATAACGTATAACGCATAACGTATAACGCATAACGTATAACGTATAACGTATAACGTATAACGTATAACGTATAACGTATAACGTATAACGTATAACGTATAACGTATAACGTATAACGTATAACGTATAACGTATAACGTATAACGTATAACGTATAACGTATAACGAATCACGAATAACGTAAAACGTATAACGTATAAAGAATAACGTATAACGTATAACGTATAACGAATAACGTAAAACGTATAACGCATAACGTATAACGTATAAGGTGTAACGAAGAACGTATAACGAATAACGTATAACGTATAACGTATAACGTATAACGTATAACGTATAACGTATTACGAATAACGTAAAACGTATAACGCATAACGTATAACGTATAACGTGTAACGAAGAACGTATAACGAATAACGTAAAGCGTATTACGTATTACATATTTCGTATAACGTATAACGTGTATCGTATAACTTATGACGTATAACGAATAACGTAAAGCGTATTACGTATTACATATTTCGTATAACGTATAACGTGTATCGTATAACTTATGACGTATAACTTATAACGTATGACGTATATCGTATAACTTGTAACGAAAAACGTATAACGAATAACGTAAAACGTATGACGCATTACATATTACGTATAACGTATAACGTATAACGTATAACGTATAACGTATACCGAATTACGTAAAACGTATAACGCATAACGTATAACGTATAACGTGTAACGAAGAACGTATAACGAATAACTTATAACGTATAACGTATAACGTATAACGTATAACGTATAACGTATAACGTATAACGTATAACGTATAACGTATAACGTATAACGTATAACGTATAACGTATAACGTATAACGTATAACGTATAACGTATAACGTATAACGTATAACGTATAACGTATAACGTATAACGTATAACGTATAACGTATAACGTATAACGTATAACGTATAACGTATAACGTATCACGAATAACGTAAAACGTATAACGTATAACGTATAACGTATAACGTATAACGTATAACGTATAACGTATAACGTATAACGTATAACGTATCACGAATAACGTAAAACGTATAACGTATAACGTATAACGTATAACGTATAACGTATAACGTATAACGTATAACGTATAACGTATAACGTATAACGTATAACGTATAACGTATAACGTATAACGTATAACGCAGAACGTATAACGTATAACGTATAACGTATAACGTATAACGTATAACGTATAACGTATAACGTATAACGTATAACGTATAACGTATAACGTATAACGTATAACGTATAACGTATAACGTATAACGTATAACGTATAACGTATAACGTATAACGTATAACGTATCACGAATAACGTAAAACGTATAACGTATAACGTATAACGTATAACGTATAACGTATAACGTATAACGTATAACGTATAACGTATAACGTATAACGCAGAACGTATAACGTATAACGTATAACGTATAACGTATAACGTATAACGTATAACGTTTAACGTATAACGTATAACGTATCACGAATAACGTAAAACGTATAACGTATAACGTATAACGTATAACGTATAACGTATAACGTATAACGTATAACGTATAACGTATAACGTATAACGTATAACGTATAACGTATAACGTATAACGTATAACGTATAACGTATAACGTATAACGTATAACGTATAACGTATAACGTATAACGAATAACGTAAAACTTATAACGCATAACGTATATCGTATACCGTATAACGTATAACGTATAACGTATAACGTATAACGTATAACGTATCACGTATAACGTATAACGTATAACGTATAACGTATAACGTATAACGTATAACGTATAACGTATAACGTATAACGTATAACGTATAACGTATAACGTATAACGTATAACGTATAACGTATAACGTATAACGTATAACGTATAACGTATAACGTATAACGTATAACGTATAACGTATAACGTATAACGTATAACGTATAACGCAGAACGTATAACGTATAACGTATAACGTATAACGTGTAACGAAGAACGTATAACGAATAACGTATAACGTATATCGTATAACGTATAACGTATAACGTATAACGTATAACGTATAACGAAGAACGTAGAACGTATAACGTATAACGTATATCGTAAAACGTATAACGTAAAACGTATAACGTATAACGTATAACGTATAACGTATAACGTATAACGTATAACGTATAACGTATAACGTATAACGTATACCGTATAACGTATAACGTATAACGTATAACGTATACCGAATAACGTAAAACGTATAACGCATAACGTATAACGTATAACGTGTAACGAAGAACGTATAACGAATAACGTATAACGTATATCGTATAACGTATAACGTATAACGTATAACGTCTAACGTATAACTTATAACGTATAACGTATAACGTATAACGTATAACGAAGAACGTAGAACGTTTAACGTATAACGTATATCGTAAAACGTATAACGTAAAACGTATAACGTATAACGTATAACGTATAACGTATAACGTATAACGTATAACGTATAACGTATAACGTATAACGTATAACGTATCACGAATAACGTAAAACGTATAACGTATAACGTATAACGTATAACGTATAACGTATAACGTATAACGTATAACGTATAACGTATAACGTATAACGTATAACGTATAACGCATAACGAATAACGTATAACGTATAACCTATGACGTATAACGTATAACGTATAACGTATAACGTATAACGTATAACGTATAACGCAGAACGTATAACGTATAACGTATAACGTATAACGTATAACGTATAACGTATAACGTTTAACGTATAACGTATAACGTATCACGAATAACGTAAAACGTATAACGTATAACGTATAACGTATAACGTATAACGTATAACGTATAACGTATAACGTATAACGTATAACGTATAACGTATAACGCATAACGAATAACGTATAACGTATAACCTATGACGTATAACGTATAACGTATAACGTATAACGTATAACGTATAACGCATAACGTATATCGTATACTGTATAACGTATAACGTATAACGTATAACATATAACGTATAACGTATAACGTATAACGTATAACGTATAACGTATAACGTATCACAAATAACGTAAAACGTATAACGTATAACGTATAACGTATAACGTATAACGTATAACGTATAACGTATAACGTATAACGTATAACGTATAACGAATAACGTACAACGTATAACGTATAAAGTATAACGTATAACGTACAACGTATAACGTACAACGTATAACGTATAACGTATAACGTATAACGTATAACGAATAACGTATAACGTATAACGTAAAACGTATAACGTATAACGTATAACGAATAACGTATAACGTATAACGTATAACGTATAACGTATAACGTATAACGTATAACGTATAACGTATAACGTATAACGTATAACGTATAACGTATAACGTATAACGTATAACGTATAACGTATAACGTATAACGTATAACGTATAACGTATAACGTATAACGTATAACGTATCACAAATAACGTAAAACGTATAACGTATAACGTATAACGTATAACGTATAACGTATAACGTATAACGTATAACGTATAACGTATAACGTATAACGTATAACGTATAACGAATAACGTATAACGTATAACGTATAACGTATAACGTATAACGAATAACGTATAACGAATAACGTAAAACTTATAACGCATAACGTATATCGTATACCGTATAACGTATAACGTATAACGTATAACGTATAACGTATAACGTATAACCTATAACGTATAACGTGTAATGAAGAACGTACAACGAATAACGTAAAACGTATAACGCATAACATGTAACGTATAACGTATCACGTATAACATATAACGTATAACGTATAACGTATAACGTATAATGTATAACGTATAACGTATATCGTATACCGTATAACGTATAACGTATAACGTATAACGTATAACGTATAACGTATAATGTATAACGTATCACGAATAACGTAAAACGAATAACGTATAACGTATAACATATAACGTATAACGTATAACGTATAACGTATAACGTATAACGTATAACGTATAACGAATAACGTAAAACTTATAACGCATAACGTATATCGTATACTGTATAACGTATAACGTATAACGTATAACATATAACGTATAACGTATAACGTATAACGTATAACGTATAACGTATAACGTATCACAAATAACGTAAAACGTATAACGTATAACGTATAACGTATAACGTATAACGTATAACGTATAACGTATAACGTATAACGTATAACGTATAACGAATAACGTACAACGTATAACGTATAAAGTATAACGTATAACGTACAACGTATAACGTACAACGTATAACGTACTACGTATAACGTACAACGTATAACGTATAACGTATAACGTATAACGTATAACGTATAACGTATAACGTATAACGTATAACGTATAACGTATAACGTATAACGTATAACGTATAACGTATAACGTATAACGTATAACGTATAACGTATAACGTATAACGTATAACGTATAACGTATAACGTATCACAAATAACGTAAAACGTATAACGTATAACGTATAACGTATAACGTATAACGTATAACGTATAACGTATAACGTATAACGTATAACGTATAACGTATAACGTATAACGAATAACGTATAACGTATAACGTAAAACGTATAACGTATAACGTATAACGAATAACGTATAACGAATAACGTAAAACTTATAACGCATAACGTATATCGTATACCGTATAACGTATAACGTATAACGTATAACGTATAACGTATAACGTATAACCTATAACGTATAACGTGTAATGAAGAACGTACAACGAATAACGTAAAACGTATAACGCATAACATGTAACGTATAACGTATCACGTATAACATATTACGTATAACGTATAACGTATAACGTATAATGTATAACGTATAACGTATAACGTATAACGTACAACGTATAACGTATAAAGTATAACGTATAACGTACAACGTATAACGTACAACGTATAACGTACTACGTATAACGTACAACGTATAACGTATAACGTATAACGTATAACGTATAACGTATAACGTATAACGTATAACGTATAACGTATAACGTATAACGTATAACGTATAACGTATAACGAATAACGTATAACGTATAACGTATAACGTATAACGTATAACGAATAACGTATAACGAATAACGTAAAACTTATAACGCATAACGTATAACGTATAACGTATAACGTATAACGTATAACGTATAACGAATAACGTATAACGTATAACGTATAACGTATAACGTCTAACGTATAACTTATAACGTATAACGTATAACGTATAACGTATAACGTATAACGTATAACGTATAACGTATAACGTATAACGTATAACGTATAACGTATAACGTATAACGTATAACGTATAACGTATAACGTATAACGTATAACGTATAACGTATAACGAATAACGTACAACGTATAACGTATAAAGTATAACGTATAACGTACAACGTATAACGTACAACGTATAACGTACTACGTATAACGTACAACGTATAACGTATAACGTATAACGTATAACGTATCACAAATAACGTAAAACGTATAACGTATAACGTATAACGCATAACGTATATCGTATACCGTATAACGTATAACGTATAACGTATAACGTATAACGTATAACGTATAATGTATAACGTATCACGAATAACGTAAAACGAATAACGTATAACGTATAACATATAACGTATAACGTATAACGTATAACGTATAACGTATAACGTATAACGAATAACGTAAAACTTATAACGCATAACGTATATCGTATACTGTATAACGTATAACGTATAACGTATAACATATAACGTATAACGTATAACGTATAACGTATAACGTATAACGTATAACGTATCACAAATAACGTAAAACGTATAACGTATAACGTATAACGTATAACGTATAACGTATAACGTATAACGTATAACGTATAACGTATAACGTATAACGAATAACGTACAACGTATAACGTATAAAGTATAACGTATAACGTACAACGTATAACGTACAACGTATAACGTACTACGTATAACGTACAACGTATAACGTATAACGTATAACGTATAACGTATAACGTATAACGTATAACGTATAACGTATAACGTATAACGTATAACGTATAACGTATAACGTATAACGTATAACGTATAACGTATAACGTATAACGTATAACGTATAACGTATAACGTATAACGTATAACGTATAACGTATCACAAATAACGTAAAACGTATAACGTATAACGTATAACGTATAACGTATAACGTATAACGTATAACGTATAACGTATAACGTATAACGTATAACGTATAACGTATAACGTATAACGAATAACGTATAACGTATAACGTAAAACGTATAACGTATAACGTATAACGAATAACGTATAACGAATAACGTAAAACTTATAACGCATAACGTATATCGTATACCGTATAACGTATAACGTATAACGTATAACGTATAACGTATAACGTATAACCTATAACGTATAACGTGTAATGAAGAACGTACAACGAATAACGTAAAACGTATAACGCATAACATGTAACGTATAACGTATCACGTATAACATATTACGTATAACGTATAACGTATAACGTATAATGTATAACGTATAACGTATAACGTATAACGTACAACGTATAACGTATAAAGTATAACGTATAACGTACAACGTATAACGTACAACGTATAACGTACTACGTATAACGTACAACGTATAACGTATAACGTATAACGTATAACGTATAACGTATAACGTATAACGTATAACGTATAACGTATAACGTATAACGTATAACGTATAACGTATAACGTATAACGTATAACGTATAACGTATAACGTATAACGTATAACGTATAACGTATAACGTATAACGTATAACGTATAACGTATAACGTATAACGTATAACGTATAACGTATAACGTATAACGTATAACGTATCACAAATAACGTAAAACGTATAACGTATAACGTATAACGTATAACGTATAACGTATAACGTATAACGTATAACGTATAACGTATAACGTATAACGTATAACGTATAACGAATAACGTATAACGTATAACGTATAACGTATAACGTATAACGAATAACGTATAACGAATAACGTAAAACTTATAACGCATAACGTATATCGTATACCGTATAACGTATAACGTATAACGTATAACGTATAACGTATAACGTATAACCTATAACGTATAACGTGTAATGAAGAACGTACAACGAATAACGTAAAACGTATAACGCATAACATGTAACGTATAACGTATCACGTATAACATATAACGTATAACGTATAACGTATAACGTATAATGTATAACGTATAACGTATAACGTATAACGTACAACGTATAACGTATAACGTATAACGTATAACGTACAACGTATAACGTACAACGTATAACGTACTACGTATAACGTACAACGTATAACGTATAACGTATAACGTATAACGTATAACGTATAACGTATCACGTATAACGTATAACGTATAACGTATAACGTATAACGTATAACGTATAACGTATAACGTATAACGTATAACGTATAACGTATAACGAATAACGTAAAACGTATAACGCATAACGTATAACGTATAACGTATAACGTATAACGTATAACGTATAACGTATAACGTATAACGTATAACGTATAACGTATAACGTATAACGGATAACGTATAACGTATAACGTATAACGTATAACGTATAACGTATAACGTATAACGTATAACGTATAACGTATAACGTATAACGTATAACGTATAACGTATAATGTATAACGTATCACGAATAACGTAAAACGTATAACGTATAACGTATAACATATAACGTATAACGTATAACGTATAACGTATAACGTATAACGTATAACGAATAACGTAAAACTTATAACGCATGACGTATATCGTATACCGTATAACGTATAACGTATAATGTATAACGTATAACGTATAACGTATAACGTATAACGTACAACGTACAACGTACAACGTATAACGTACTACGTATAACGTACAACGTATAACGTATAACGTATAACGTATAACGTATAACGTATAACGTATAACGTATAACGTATAACGTATAACGTATAACGTATAACGTATAACGTATAACGTATAACGTATAACGTATAACGCGTAACGTATAACGCATAACGTATAACGTATAACGTATCACGAATAACGTAAAACGTATAACGTATAACGTATAACGTATAACGTATAACGTATAACGTATAACGTATAACGTATAACGTATAACGTATAACGCATAACGAATAACGTATAACGTATAACCTATGACGTATAACGTATAACGTATAACGTATAACGTATAACGTATAACGTATAACGTATAACGGATAACGTATAACGTATAACGTATAACGTATAACGTATAACGTATAACGTATAATGTATAACGTATAACGTATAACGTATAACGTACAACGTATAACGTATAACGTATAACGTATAACGTACAACGTACAACGTACAACGTATAACGTACTACGTATAACGTACAACGTATAACGTATAACGTATAACGTATAACGTATAACGTATAACGTATAACGTATAACGTATAACGTATAACGTATAACGTATAACGTATAACGTATAACGTATAACGTATAACGTATAACGCGTAACGTATAACGCATAACGTATAACGTATAACGTATCACGAATAACGTAAAACGTATAACGTATAACGTATAACGTATAACGTATAACGTATAACGTATAACGTATAACGTATAACGTATAACGTATAACGCATAACGAATAACGTATAACGTATAACCTATGACGTATAACGTATAACGTATAACGTATAACGTATAACGTATAACGTATAACGTATAACGAATAACGTAAAACGTATAACGCATAACGTATAACGTATAACGTATAACGTATAACGTATAACGTATAACGTATAACGTATAACGTATAACGTATAACGCATAACGTATAACGTATAACGTATAACGTATAACGCATACCGTATAACGTATAACGTATAACGTATAACGTATAACGTATAACGTATAACGTATCACGAATAACGTAGAACGTATAACGCATAACGTATAACGTATAACGTGTAACGAAGAACGTATAACGAATAACGTAAAGCGTATTACGTATTACATATTTCGTATAACGTATAACGTGTATCGTATAACTTATGACGTATAACTTATAACGTATAACGTATAACGTATAACGTATAACGTATAACGTATAACGTATACCTTATAACGTATAACGTATAACGTATAACGTATAACGTACATCGTAAAACGTATAACGTATGACGTATAAAGAATAACGTATTACGTATAACGTATAACGTATAACGTATAACGAATAACGTAAAACGTATAACGCATAACGTATAACGTATAAGGTGTAACGAAGAACGTATAACGAATAACGTATAACGTATATCGTATAACGTAGAACGTATAACGTATAACGTATATCGTAAAACGTATAACGAATAACGTATAACGTATAACGTATAACGTATAACGTATAACGTATAACGTATACCGTATAACGTATAAGGTATAACGTATAACGTATAACGTATACCGTATAATGTATAACGTATAACGTATAACGTATAACGTATAACGTATAACGTATAACGTATAACGTATAACGTATAACGTATAACGTATAACGTATAACGTATTACGTATAACGTATAACGTATAACGTATAACGTATAACGAATAACGTATAACGTAAAACGTATAACGTATAACGTATAACGTATAACCTATGACGTATAACGTATAACGTATAACGTATAACGTATAACGTATAACGTATAACGTATAACGTATAACGTATACCGCATAACGTATAACGTATAACGTATAACGTATAACGTATAACGTATAACGTATAACGTATAACGTATAACGTATTACGTATTACGTATAACGTATAACGTATAACGTATAACGTATAACGTATAACGAATAACGAATAACGTATAACGTAAAACGTATAACGTATAACGTATAACGTATAACGTATAACGTATAACGTATAACGTATAACGTATAACGTATAACGTATAACGAATAACGTAAAACTTATAACGCATAACGTATATCGTATACCGTATAACGTATAACGTATAACGTATAACGTATAACGTATAACGTATAACGTATAACGTATAACGTATAACGTATAACGTATAACGCAGAACGTATAACGTATAACGTATAACGTATAACGTATAACGTATAACGTATAACGTTTAACGTATAACGTATAACGTATCACGAATAACGTAAAACGTATAACGTATAACGTATAACGTATAACGTATAACGTATAACGTATAACGTATAACGTATAACGTATAACGTATAACGTATAACGTATAACGTATAACGTATAACGAATTACGTAAAACGTATAACGCATAACGTATAACGCATAACGTATAACGTATAACGTATAACGTATAACGTATAACGTATAACGTATAACGTATAACGCATAACGTGTAACGTATAACGTATAACGTATACCGTATAACGTATAACGTATAACGTATAACGTATAACGTATAACGTATAACGTATAACGTATTACGAATAACGTAAAACGTATAACGCATAACGTATAACGTATAACGTGTAACGAAGAACGTATAACGAATAACGTAAAGCGTATTACGTATTACATATTTCGTATAACGTATAACGTGTATCGTATAACTTATGATGTATAACGAATAACGTAAAGCGTATTACGTATTACATATTTCGTATAACGTATAACGTGTATCGTATAACTTATGACGTATAACTTATAACGTATGACGTATATCGTATAACTTGTAACGAAAAACGTATAACGAATAACGTAAAACGTATGACGCATTACATATTACGTATAACGTATAACGTATAACGTATAACGTATAACGTATACCGAATAACGTAAAACGTATAACGCATAACGTATAACGTATAACGTGTAACGAAGAACATATAACGAATAACGTATAACGTATATCGTATAACGTATAACGTATAACGTATAACGTCTAACGTATAACTTATAACGTATAACGTATGACGTATAACGTATAACGAAGAACGTAGAACGTATAACGTATAACGTATATCGTAAAACGTATAACGTAAAACGTATAACGTATAACGTATAACGTATAACGTATAACGTATAACGTATAACGTATAACGTATAACGTATAACGTATAACGTATAACGTATAACGTATACCGTATAACGTATAACGTATAACGTATAACGTATACCGAATAACGTAAAACGTATAACGCATAACGTATAACGTATAACGTGTAACGAAGAACGTATAACGAATAACGTATAACGTATATCGTATAACGTATAACGTATAACGTATAACGTCTAACGTATAACTTATAACGTATAACGTATAACGTATAACGTATAACGAAGAACGTAGAACGTATAACGTATAACGTATATCGTAAAACGTATAACGTAAAACGTATAACGTATAACGTATAACGTATAACGTATAACGAATAACGTAAAACTTATAACGCATAACGTATATCGTATACCGTATAACGTATAACGTATAACGTATAACGTATAACGTATAACGTATAACGTATAACGTATAACGTATAACGTATAACGTATAACGTATAACGCAGAACGTATAACGTATAACGTATAACGTATAACGTATAACGTATAACGTATAACGTTTAACGTATAACGTATAACGTATCACGAATAACGTAAAACGTATAACGTATAACGTATAACGTACGTATAACGTATAACGTATAACGTATAACGTATAACGTATAACGTATAACGTATAACGTATAACGTATAACGTATAACGTATAACGCATAACGAATAACGTATAACGTATAACCTATGACGTATAACGTACAACGTATAACGTATAACGTATAACGTATAACGTATAACGTATAACGTATAACGTATAACGTATAACGTATAACGTATAACGTATAACGTATAACGTATACCGTATAACGTATAACGTATAACGTATAACGTATAACGTATACCGAATAACGTAAAACGTATAACGCATAACGTATAACGTATAACGTGTAACGAAGAACGTATAACGAATAACGTATAACGTATATCGTATAACGTATAACGTATAACGTATAACGTCTAACGTATAACTTATAACGTATAACGTATAACGTATAACGTATAACGAAGAACGTAGAACGTATAACGTATAACGTATATCGTAAAACGTATAACGTAAAACGCATAACGTATATCGTATACCGTATAACGTATAACGTATAACGTATAACGTATAACGTATAACGTATAACGTATAACGTATAACGCAGAACGTATAACGTATAACGTATAACGTATAACGTATAACGTATAACGAATAACGTATAACGTTTAACGTATAACGTATAACGTATCACGAATAACGTAAAACGTATAACGTATAACGTATAACGTATAACGTATAACGTATAACGTATAACGTATAACGTATAACGTATAACGTATAACGTATAACGTATAACGTATAACGCATAACGAATAACGTATAACGTATAACCTATGACGTATAATGTATAACGTATAACGTATAACGTATAACGTATAACGTATAACGTATAACGAATTACGTAAAACGTATAACGCATAACGTATAACGTATAACGTATAACGTATAACGTATAACGTATAACGTATAACGTATAACGTATAACGTATAACGTATAACGTATAACGTATAACGCATAACGTGTAACGTATAACGTATAACGTATACCGTATAACGTATAACGTATAACGTATAACGTATAACGTATAACGTATAACGTATAACGTATTACGAATAACGTAAAACGTATAACGCATAACGTATAACGTATAACGTGTAACGAAGAACGTATAACGAATAACGTAAAGCGTATTACGTATTACATATTTCGTATAACGTATAACGTGTATCGTATAACTTATGACGTATAACGAATAACGTAAAGCGTATTACGTATTACATATTTCGTATAACGTATAACGTGTATCGTATAACTTATTTCGTATAACTTATAACGTATGACGTATATCGTATACCTTGTAACGAAAAACGTATAACGAATAACGTAAAACGTATGACGCATTACATATTACGTATAACGTATAACGTATAACGTATAACGTATACCGAATAACGTAAAACGTATAACGCATAACGTATAACGTATAACGTGTAACGAAGAACGTTTAACGAATAACGTATAACGTATATCGTATAACGTATAACGTATAACGTCTAACGTCTAACGTATAACTTATAACGTATAACGTATAACGTATAACGTATAACGAAGAACGTAGAACGTATAACGTATAACGTATATCGTAAAACGTATAACGTAAAACGTATAACGTATAACGTATAACGTATAACGTATAACGTATAACGTATAACGTATAACGTATAACGTATAACGTATAACGTATAACGTATAACGTATAACGTATAACGTATAACGTATAACGTATAACGTATAACGTATAACGTATACCGTATAACGTATAACGTATAACGTATAACGTATAACGTATAACGTATAACGTATAACGTATAACGTATAACGTATAACGTATAACGTATAACGTATAACGTATAACGTATAACGTACAACGTATAACGTACTACGTATAACGTACAACGTATAACGTATAACGTATAACGTATAACGTATAACGTATAACGTATAACGTATAACGTATAACATATAACGTATAACGTATAACGTATAACGTATAACGTATAACGTGTAACGTATAACGTATAACGTATAACGTTTAACGTATAACGTATAACGTATAACGTATAACGTATAACGTATAACGAATAACGTAAAACTTATAACGCATAACGTATATCGTATACCGTATAACGTATAACGTATAACGTATAACGTATAACGTATAACGTATAACGTATAACGTATAACGTATAACGTATAACGTATAACGTATAACGTATAACGTATAACGTATAACGTATAACGTATAACGTATAACGTATAACGTATATCGTATAACGTATAACGTATCACGAATAACGTAAAACGTATAACGTATAACGTATAACGTATAACGTATAACGTATAACGTATAACGTATAACGTATAACGTATAACGTATAACGTATAACGTATAACGTATAACGTATAACGTATAACGTATAACGTATAACGTATAACGTATAACGTATAACGTATAACGTATAACGTATAACGTATAACGTATAACGTATAACGTATAACGTATAACGTATAACGTATAACGTATAACGTATAACGTATAACGTATAACGTATAACGCAGAACGTATAACGTATAACGTATAACGTATAACGTATAACGTATAACGTATAACGTTTAACGTATAACGTATAACGTATTACGAATAACGTAAAACGTATAACGTATAACGTATAACGTATAACGTATAACGTATAACGTATAACGTATAACGTATAACGTATAACGTATAACGTATAACGTATAACGTATAACGCATAACGAATAACGTATAACGTATAACCTATGACGTATAACGTATAACGTATAACGTATAACGTATAACGTATAACGTATAACGTATAACGAATTACGTAAAACGTATAACGCATAACGTATAACGTATAACGTATAACGTATAACGTATAACGTATAACGTATAACGTATAACGTATAACGTATAACGCATAACGTGTAACGTATAACGTATAACGTATACCGTATAACGTATAACGTATAACGTATAACGTATAACGTATAACGCATAACGTGTAACGTATAACGTATAACGTATACCGTATAACGTATAACGTATAACGTATAACGTATAACGTATAACGTATAACGTATAACGTATTACGAATAACGTAAAACGTATAACGCATAACGTATAACGTATAACGTGTAACGAAGAACGTATAACGAATAACGTATAACGTATATCGTATAACGTATAACGTATAACGTATAACGTATAACGTATAACGTATAACGTATAACGTATAACGTATAACGTATATCGTAAAACGTATAACGTAAAACGTATAACGTATAACGTATAACGTATAACGTATAACGTATAACGTATAACGTATAACGTATAACGTATAACGTATACCGTATAACGTATAACGTATAACGTATAACGTATACCGAATAACGTAAAACGTATAACGCATAACGTATAACGTATAACGTGTAACGAAGAACGTATAACGAATAACGTATAACGTATATCGTATAACGTATAACGTATAACGTATAACGTATAACGTCTAACGTATAACTTATAACGTATAACGTATAACGTATAACGTATAACGAAGAACGTAGAACGTATAACGTATAACGTATATCGTAAAACGTATAACGTAAAACGTATAACGTATAACGTATAACGTATAACGTATAACGTATAACGTATAACGTATAACGTATAACGTATAACGAATAACGTAAACCTTATAACGCATAACGTATATCGTATACCGTATAACGTATAACGTATAACGTATAACGTATAACGTATAACGTATAACGTATAACGTATAACGTATAACGTATAACGTATAACGTATAACGCAGAACGTATAACGTATAACGTATAACGTATAACGTATAACGTATAACGTATAACGTATAACGTTTAACGTATAACGTATAACGTATCACGAATAACGTAAAACGTATAACGTATAACGTATAACGTATAACGTATAACGTATAACGTATAACGTATAACGTATAACGTATAACGTATAACGTATAACGTATAACGTATAACGCATAACGAATAACGTATAACGTATAACCTATGACGTATAACGTATAACGTATAACGTATAACGTATAACGTATGACGTATAACGTATAACGAATTACGTAAAACGTATAACGCATAACGTATAACGTATAACGTATAACGTATAACGTATAACGTATAACGTATAACGTATAACGTATAACGTATAACGTATAACGTATAACGTATAACGCATAACGTGTAACGTATAACGTATAACGTATACCGTATAACATATAACGTATAACGTATAACGTATAACGTATAACGTATAACGTATAACGTATAACGTATTACGAATAACGTAAAACGTATAACGCATAACGTATAACGTATAACGTGTAACGAAGAACGTATAACGAATAACGTAAAGCGTATTACGTATTACATATTTCGTATAACGTATAACGTGAATCGTATAACTTATGACGTATAACGAATAACGTAAAGCGTATTACGTATTACATATTTCGTATAACGTATAACGTGTATCGTATAACTTATGACGTATAACTTATAACGTATGACGTATATCGTATAACTTGTAACGAAAAACGTATAACGAATAACGTAAAACGTATGACGCATTACATATTACGTATAACGTATAACGTATAACGTATAACGTATAACGTATACCGAATAACGTAAAACGTATAACGCATAACGTATAACGTATAACGTGTAACGAAGAACGTATAACGAATAACGTATAACGTATATCGTATAACGTATAACGTATAACGTATAACGTCTAACGTATAACTTATAACGTATAACGTATAACGTATAACGTATAACGTATAACGTATAACGTATAACGTATAACGTATAACGTATAACGTATAACGTATAACGTATAACGTATAACGTATAACGTATAACGTATAACGTATAACGTATAACGTATAACGTATAACGTATAACGTATAACGTATAACGTATAACGTATCACGAATAACGTAAAACGTATAACGTATAAAGAATAACGTATAACGTATAACGTATAACGAATAACGTAAAACGTATAACGCATAACGTATAACGTATAAGGTGTAACGAAGAACGTATAACGAATAACGTATAACGTATAACGTATAACGTATAACGTATAACGTATAACGTATTACGAATTACGTAAAACGTATAACGCATAACGTATAACGTATAACGTGTAACGAAGAACGTATAACGAATAACGTAAAGCGTATTACGTATTACATATTTCGTATAACGTATAACGTGTATCGTATAACTTATGACGTATAACGAATAACGTAAAGCGTATTACGTATTACATATTTCGTATAACGTATAACGTGTATCGTATAACTTATGACGTATAACTTATAACGTATGACGTATATCGTATAACTTGTAACGAAAAACGTATAACGAATAACGTAAAACGTATGACGCATTACATATTACGTATAACGTATAACGTATAACGTTTAACGTATAACGTATACCGAATAACGTAAAACGTATAACGCATAACGTACAACGTATAACGTGTAACGAAGAACGTATAACGAATAACGTATAACGTATATCGTATAACGTATAACGTATAACGTATAACGTATAACGTATAACGTCTAACGTATAACTTATAACGTATAACGTATAACGTATAACGTATAACGTATAACGTATAACGTATAACGTATAACGTATAACGTATAACGTATAACGTATAACGTATAACGTATAACGTATAACGTATAACGTATAACGTATAACGTATAACGTATAACGTATAACGTATAACGTATCACGAATAACGTAAAACGTATAACGTATAAAGAATAACGTATAACGTATAACGTATAACGAATAACGTAAAACGTATAACGCATAACGTATAACGTATAAGGTGTAACGAAGAACGTATAACGAATAACGTATAACGTATAACGTATAACGTATAACGTATAACGTATAACGTATTACGAATTACGTAAAACGTATAACGCATAACGTATAACGTATAACGTGTAACGAAGAACGTATAACGAATAACGTAAAGCGTATTACGTATTACATATTTCGTATAACGTATAACGTGTATCGTATAACTTATGACGTATAACGAATAACGTAAAGCGTATTACGTATTACATATTTCGTATAACGTATAACGTGTATCGTATAACTTATGACGTATAACTTATAACGTATGACGTATATCGTATAACTTGTAACGAAAAACGTATAACGAATAACGTAAAACGTATGACGCATTACATATTACGTATAACGTATAACGTATAACGTATAACGTATAACGTATACCGAATAACGTAAAACGTATAACGCATAACGTATAACGTATAACGTGTAACGAAGAACGTATAACGAATAACGTATAACGTATATCGTATAACGTATAACGTATAACGTATAACGTATAACGTATAACGTATAACGTATAACGTTTAACGTATAACGTATAACGTATCACGAATAACGTAAAACGTATAAAGTATAACGTATAACGTATAACGTATAACGTATAACGTATAACGTATAACGTATAACGTATAACGTATAACGTATAACGTATAACGCATAACGAATAACGTATAACGTATAACCTATGACGTATAACGTATAACGTATAACGTATAACGTATAACGTATAACGTATAACGTATAACGAATTACGTAAAACGTATAACGCATAACGTATAACGTATAACGTATAACGTATAACGTATAACGTATAACGTATAACGTATAACGTATAACGTATAACGTATAACGTATAACGTATAACGCATAACGTGTAACGTATAACGTATAACGTATACCGTATAACATATAACGTATAACGTATAACGTATAACGTATAACGTATAACGTATAACGTATAACGTATTACGAATAACGTAAAACGTATAACGCATAACGTATAACGTATAACGTGTAACGAAGAACGTATAACGAATAACGTAAAGCGTATTACGTATTACATATTTCGTATAACGTATAACGTGTATCGTATAACTTATGACGTATAACGAATAACGTAAAGCGTATTACGTATTACATATTTCGTATAACGTATAACGTGTATCGTATAACTTATGACGTATAACTTATAACGTATGACGTATATCGTATAACTTGTAACGAAAAACGTATAACGAATAACGTAAAACGTATGACGCATTACATATTACGTATAACGTATAACGTATAACGTATAACGTATAACGTATACCGAATAACGTAAAACGTATAACGCATAACGTATAACGTATAACGTGTAACGAAGAACGTATAACGAATAACGTATAACGTATATCGTATAACGTATAACGTATAACGTATAACGTCTAACGTATAACTTATAACGTATAACGTATAACGTATAACGTATAACGTATAACGTATAACGTATAACGTATAACGTATAACGTATAACGTATAACGTATAACGTATAACGTATAACGTATAACGTATAACGTATAACGTATAACGTATAACGTATAACGTATAACGTATAACGTATAACGTATAACGTATAACGTATAACGTATAACGTATAACGTATCACGAATAACGTAAAACGTATAACGTATAAAGAATAACGTATAACGTATAACGTATAACGAATAACGTAAAACGTATAACGCATAACGTATAACGTATAAGGTGTAACGAAGAACGTATAACGAATAACGTATAACGTATAACGTATAACGTATAACGTATAACGTATAACGTATAACGTATAACGTATAACGTATAACGTATAACGTATACCGTATAACGTATAAGGTATAACGTATAACGTATAACGTATACCGTATAATGTATAACGTATAACGTATAACGTATAACGTATAACGTATAACGTATAACGTATAACGTATAACGTATAACGTATAACGTATAACGTATAACGTATTACGTATAACGTATAACGTATAACGTATAACGTATAACGAATAACGTATAACGTAAAACGTATAACGTATAACGTATAACGTATAACCTATGACGTATAACGTATAACGTATAACGTATAACGTATAACGTATAACGTATAACGTATAACGTATAACGTATACCGCATAACGTATAACGTATAACGTATAACGTATAACGTATAACGTATAACGTATAACGTATAACGTATAACGTATTACGTATTACGTATAACGTATAACGTATAACGTATAACGTATAACGTATAACGAATAACGAATAACGTATAACGTAAAACGTATAACGTATAACGTATAACGTATAACGTATAACGTATAACGTATAACGTATAACGTATAACGTATAACGTATAACGAATAACGTAAAACTTATAACGCATAACGTATATCGTATACCGTATAACGTATAACGTATAACGTATAACGTATAACGTATAACGTATAACGTATAACGTATAACGTATAACGTATAACGTATAACGCAGAACGTATAACGTATAACGTATAACGTATAACGTATAACGTATAACGTATAACGTTTAACGTATAACGTATAACGTATCACGAATAACGTAAAACGTATAACGTATAACGTATAACGTATAACGTATAACGTATAACGTATAACGTATAACGTATAACGTATAACGTATAACGTATAACGTATAACGTATAACGTATAACGAATTACGTAAAACGTATAACGCATAACGTATAACGCATAACGTATAACGTATAACGTATAACGTATAACGTATAACGTATAACGTATAACGTATAACGCATAACGTGTAACGTATAACGTATAACGTATACCGTATAACGTATAACGTATAACGTATAACGTATAACGTATAACGTATAACGTATAACGTATTACGAATAACGTAAAACGTATAACGCATAACGTATAACGTATAACGTGTAACGAAGAACGTATAACGAATAACGTAAAGCGTATTACGTATTACATATTTCGTATAACGTATAACGTGTATCGTATAACTTATGATGTATAACGAATAACGTAAAGCGTATTACGTATTACATATTTCGTATAACGTATAACGTGTATCGTATAACTTATGACGTATAACTTATAACGTATGACGTATATCGTATAACTTGTAACGAAAAACGTATAACGAATAACGTAAAACGTATGACGCATTACATATTACGTATAACGTATAACGTATAACGTATAACGTATAACGTATACCGAATAACGTAAAACGTATAACGCATAACGTATAACGTATAACGTGTAACGAAGAACATATAACGAATAACGTATAACGTATATCGTATAACGTATAACGTATAACGTATAACGTCTAACGTATAACTTATAACGTATAACGTATGACGTATAACGTATAACGAAGAACGTAGAACGTATAACGTATAACGTATATCGTAAAACGTATAACGTAAAACGTATAACGTATAACGTATAACGTATAACGTATAACGTATAACGTATAACGTATAACGTATAACGTATAACGTATAACGTATAACGTATAACGTATACCGTATAACGTATAACGTATAACGTATAACGTATACCGAATAACGTAAAACGTATAACGCATAACGTATAACGTATAACGTGTAACGAAGAACGTATAACGAATAACGTATAACGTATATCGTATAACGTATAACGTATAACGTATAACGTCTAACGTATAACTTATAACGTATAACGTATAACGTATAACGTATAACGAAGAACGTAGAACGTATAACGTATAACGTATATCGTAAAACGTATAACGTAAAACGTATAACGTATAACGTATAACGTATAACGTATAACGAATAACGTAAAACTTATAACGCATAACGTATATCGTATACCGTATAACGTATAACGTATAACGTATAACGTATAACGTATAACGTATAACGTATAACGTATAACGTATAACGTATAACGTATAACGTATAACGCAGAACGTATAACGTATAACGTATAACGTATAACGTATAACGTATAACGTATAACGTTTAACGTATAACGTATAACGTATCACGAATAACGTAAAACGTATAACGTATAACGTATAACGTATAACGTATAACGTATAACGTATAACGTATAACGTATAACGTATAACGTATAACGTATAACGTATAACGTATAACGTATAACGCATAACGAATAACGTATAACGTATAACCTATGACGTATAACGTACAACGTATAACGTATAACGTATAACGTATAACGTATAACGTATAACGTATAACGTATAACGTATAACGTATAACGTATAACGTATAACGTATAACGTATACCGTATAACGTATAACGTATAACGTATAACGTATAACGTATACCGAATAACGTAAAACGTATAACGCATAACGTATAACGTATAACGTGTAACGAAGAACGTATAACGAATAACGTATAACGTATATCGTATAACGTATAACGTATAACGTATAACGTCTAACGTATAACTTATAACGTATAACGTATAACGTATAACGTATAACGAAGAACGTAGAACGTATAACGTATAACGTATATCGTAAAACGTATAACGTAAAACGCATAACGTATATCGTATACCGTATAACGTATAACGTATAACGTATAACGTATAACGTATAACGTATAACGCAGAACGTATAACGTATAACGTATAACGTATAACGTATAACGTATAACGTATAACGTTTAACGTATAACGTATAACGTATCACGAATAACGTAAAACGTATAACGTATAACGTATAACGTATAACGTATAACGTATAACGTATAACGTATAACGTATAACGTATAACGTATAACGTATAACGTATAACGTATAACGTATAACGAATTACGTAAAACGTATAACGCATAACGTATAACGCATAACGTATAACGTATAACGTATAACGTATAACGTATAACGTATAACGTATAACGTATAACGCATAACGTGTAACGTATAACGTATAACGTATACCGTATAACGTATAACGTATAACGTATAACGTATAACGTATAACGTATAACGTATAACGTATTACGAATAACGTAAAACGTATAACGCATAACGTATAACGTATAACGTGTAACGAAGAACGTATAACGAATAACGTAAAGCGTATTACGTATTACATATTTCGTATAACGTATAACGTGTATCGTATAACTTATGATGTATAACGAATAACGTAAAGCGTATTACGTATTACATATTTCGTATAACGTATAACGTGTATCGTATAACTTATGACGTATAACTTATAACGTATGACGTATATCGTATAACTTGTAACGAAAAACGTATAACGAATAACGTAAAACGTATGACGCATTACATATTACGTATAACGTATAACGTATAACGTATAACGTATAACGTATACCGAATAACGTAAAACGTATAACGCATAACGTATAACGTATAACGTGTAACGAAGAACATATAACGAATAACGTATAACGTATATCGTATAACGTATAACGTATAACGTATAACGTCTAACGTATAACTTATAACGTATAACGTATGACGTATAACGTATAACGAAGAACGTAGAACGTATAACGTATAACGTATATCGTAAAACGTATAACGTAAAACGTATAACGTATAACGTATAACGTATAACGTATAACGTATAACGTATAACGTATAACGTATAACGTATAACGTATAACGTATAACGTATAACGTATACCGTATAACGTATAACGTATAACGTATAACGTATACCGAATAACGTAAAACGTATAACGCATAACGTATAACGTATAACGTGTAACGAAGAACGTATAACGAATAACGTATAACGTATATCGTATAACGTATAACGTATAACGTATAACGTCTAACGTATAACTTATAACGTATAACGTATAACGTATAACGTATAACGAAGAACGTAGAACGTATAACGTATAACGTATATCGTAAAACGTATAACGTAAAACGTATAACGTATAACGTATAACGTATAACGTATAACGAATAACGTAAAACTTATAACGCATAACGTATATCGTATACCGTATAACGTATAACGTATAACGTATAACGTATAACGTATAACGTATAACGTATAACGTATAACGTATAACGTATAACGTATAACGTATAACGCAGAACGTATAACGTATAACGTATAACGTATAACGTATAACGTATAACGTATAACGTTTAACGTATAACGTATAACGTATCACGAATAACGTAAAACGTATAACGTATAACGTATAACGTATAACGTATAACGTATAACGTATAACGTATAACGTATAACGTATAACGTATAACGTATAACGTATAACGTATAACGTATAACGCATAACGAATAACGTATAACGTATAACCTATGACGTATAACGTACAACGTATAACGTATAACGTATAACGTATAACGTATAACGTATAACGTATAACGTATAACGTATAACGTATAACGTATAACGTATAACGTATAACGTATAACGTATAACGTATAACGTATAACGTATAACGAATAACGTAAACCTTATAACGCATAACGTATATCGTATACCGTATAACGTATAACGTATAACGTATAACGTATAACGTATAACGTATAACGTATAACGTATAACGTATAACGTATAACGCATAACGTGTAACGTATAACGTATAACGTATACCGTATAACGTATAACGTATAACGTATAACGTATAACGTATAACGTATAACGTATAACGTATTACGAATAACGTAAAACGTATAACGCATAACGTATAACGTATAACGTGTAACGAAGAACGTATAACGAATAACGTATAACGTATATCGTATAACGTATAACGTATAACGTATAACGTATAACGTATAACGTATAACGCATAACGTGTAACGTATAACGTATAACGTATACCGTATAACGTATAACGTATA
This sequence comes from Ptiloglossa arizonensis, assembly GCF_051014685.1. Classification (NCBI taxonomy): domain Eukaryota; kingdom Metazoa; phylum Arthropoda; class Insecta; order Hymenoptera; family Colletidae; genus Ptiloglossa; species Ptiloglossa arizonensis. The sequence goes on from NW_027479648.1 coordinate 80,805, forward strand.
ACGTATAACGTATAACGTATAACGCATAACGAATAACGTATAACGTATAACCTATGACGTATAACGTATAACGTATAACGTATAACGTATAACGTATGACGTATAACGTATAACGAATTACGTAAAACGTATAACGCATAACGTATAACGTATAACGTATAACGTATAACGTATAACGTATAACGTATAACGTATAACGTATAACGTATAACGTATAACGTATAACGTATAACGCATAACGTGTAACGTATAACGTATAACGTATACCGTATAACATATAACGTATAACGTATAACGTATAACGTATAACGTATAACGTATAACGTATAACGTATTACGAATAACGTAAAACGTATAACGCATAACGTATAACGTATAACGTGTAACGAAGAACGTATAACGAATAACGTAAAGCGTATTACGTATTACATATTTCGTATAACGTATAACGTGAATCGTATAACTTATGACGTATAACGAATAACGTAAAGCGTATTACGTATTACATATTTCGTATAACGTATAACGTGTATCGTATAACTTATGACGTATAACTTATAACGTATGACGTATATCGTATAACTTGTAACGAAAAACGTATAACGAATAACGTAAAACGTATGACGCATTACATATTACGTATAACGTATAACGTATAACGTATAACGTATAACGTATACCGAATAACGTAAAACGTATAACGCATAACGTATAACGTATAACGTGTAACGAAGAACGTATAACGAATAACGTATAACGTATATCGTATAACGTATAACGTATAACGTATAACGTCTAACGTATAACTTATAACGTATAACGTATAACGTATAACGTATAACGTATAACGTATAACGTATAACGTATAACGTATAACGTATAACGTATAACGTATAACGTATAACGTATAACGTATAACGTATAACGTATAACGTATAACGTATAACGTATAACGTATAACGTATAACGTATAACGTATAACGTATAACGTATCACGAATAACGTAAAACGTATAACGTATAAAGAATAACGTATAACGTATAACGTATAACGAATAACGTAAAACGTATAACGCATAACGTATAACGTATAAGGTGTAACGAAGAACGTATAACGAATAACGTATAACGTATAACGTATAACGTATAACGTATAACGTATAACGTATTACGAATTACGTAAAACGTATAACGCATAACGTATAACGTATAACGTGTAACGAAGAACGTATAACGAATAACGTAAAGCGTATTACGTATTACATATTTCGTATAACGTATAACGTGTATCGTATAACTTATGACGTATAACGAATAACGTAAAGCGTATTACGTATTACATATTTCGTATAACGTATAACGTGTATCGTATAACTTATGACGTATAACTTATAACGTATGACGTATATCGTATAACTTGTAACGAAAAACGTATAACGAATAACGTAAAACGTATGACGCATTACATATTACGTATAACGTATAACGTATAACGTTTAACGTATAACGTATACCGAATAACGTAAAACGTATAACGCATAACGTACAACGTATAACGTGTAACGAAGAACGTATAACGAATAACGTATAACGTATATCGTATAACGTATAACGTATAACGTATAACGTATAACGTATAACGTCTAACGTATAACTTATAACGTATAACGTATAACGTATAACGTATAACGTATAACGTATAACGTATAACGTATAACGTATAACGTATAACGTATAACGTATAACGTATAACGTATAACGTATAACGTATAACGTATAACGTATAACGTATAACGTATAACGTATAACGTATAACGTATCACGAATAACGTAAAACGTATAACGTATAAAGAATAACGTATAACGTATAACGTATAACGAATAACGTAAAACGTATAACGCATAACGTATAACGTATAAGGTGTAACGAAGAACGTATAACGAATAACGTATAACGTATAACGTATAACGTATAACGTATAACGTATAACGTATTACGAATTACGTAAAACGTATAACGCATAACGTATAACGTATAACGTGTAACGAAGAACGTATAACGAATAACGTAAAGCGTATTACGTATTACATATTTCGTATAACGTATAACGTGTATCGTATAACTTATGACGTATAACGAATAACGTAAAGCGTATTACGTATTACATATTTCGTATAACGTATAACGTGTATCGTATAACTTATGACGTATAACTTATAACGTATGACGTATATCGTATAACTTGTAACGAAAAACGTATAACGAATAACGTAAAACGTATGACGCATTACATATTACGTATAACGTATAACGTATAACGTATAACGTATAACGTATACCGAATAACGTAAAACGTATAACGCATAACGTATAACGTATAACGTGTAACGAAGAACGTATAACGAATAACGTATAACGTATATCGTATAACGTATAACGTATAACGTATAACGTATAACGTATAACGTATAACGTATAACGTTTAACGTATAACGTATAACGTATCACGAATAACGTAAAACGTATAAAGTATAACGTATAACGTATAACGTATAACGTATAACGTATAACGTATAACGTATAACGTATAACGTATAACGTATAACGTATAACGCATAACGAATAACGTATAACGTATAACCTATGACGTATAACGTATAACGTATAACGTATAACGTATAACGTATAACGTATAACGTATAACGAATTACGTAAAACGTATAACGCATAACGTATAACGTATAACGTATAACGTATAACGTATAACGTATAACGTATAACGTATAACGTATAACGTATAACGTATAACGTATAACGTATAACGCATAACGTGTAACGTATAACGTATAACGTATACCGTATAACATATAACGTATAACGTATAACGTATAACGTATAACGTATAACGTATAACGTATAACGTATTACGAATAACGTAAAACGTATAACGCATAACGTATAACGTATAACGTGTAACGAAGAACGTATAACGAATAACGTAAAGCGTATTACGTATTACATATTTCGTATAACGTATAACGTGTATCGTATAACTTATGACGTATAACGAATAACGTAAAGCGTATTACGTATTACATATTTCGTATAACGTATAACGTGTATCGTATAACTTATGACGTATAACTTATAACGTATGACGTATATCGTATAACTTGTAACGAAAAACGTATAACGAATAACGTAAAACGTATGACGCATTACATATTACGTATAACGTATAACGTATAACGTATAACGTATAACGTATACCGAATAACGTAAAACGTATAACGCATAACGTATAACGTATAACGTGTAACGAAGAACGTATAACGAATAACGTATAACGTATATCGTATAACGTATAACGTATAACGTATAACGTCTAACGTATAACTTATAACGTATAACGTATAACGTATAACGTATAACGTATAACGTATAACGTATAACGTATAACGTATAACGTATAACGTATAACGTATAACGTATAACGTATAACGTATAACGTATAACGTATAACGTATAACGTATAACGTATAACGTATAACGTATAACGTATAACGTATAACGTATAACGTATCACGAATAACGTAAAACGTATAACGTATAAAGAATAACGTATAACGTATAACGTATAACGAATAACGTAAAACGTATAACGCATAACGTATAACGTATAAGGTGTAACGAAGAACGTATAACGAATAACGTATAACGTATAACGTATAACGTATAACGTATAACGTATAACGTATTACGAATTACGTAAAACGTATAACGCATAACGTATAACGTATAACGTGTAACGAAGAACGTATAACGAATAACGTAAAGCGTATTACGTATTACATATTTCGTATAACGTATAACGTGTATCGTATAACTTATGACGTATAACGAATAACGTAAAGCGTATTACGTATTACATATTAC
>NW_027479649.1:0-84370 GCF_051014685.1 Ptiloglossa arizonensis
GCAGAATTGCGAAAAATTTTTTGCCTTCTCAACCATTTCTTGGCTTCAAACTCCCATATCTCGCGAACGGATTGACCTAACCCAAAAATTCCTATTGCACCTGAAAGTAGAAACTCGCCCGATTACAACGGTATGTGTATTTTTTCCCTAGCCCATTCTGGTTAAGCGTTTGGAGAAGCAGAATTGCGAAAAATTTGTTGTCTTCTTTACCATTTCTTAACTTCAAACTCCCATATCTCGCGAACGGATTGACCTAACCCAAAAATTCCTATTGCATCTGAAAGTAGAAACTCGCCCGATTACAACGGTATGTGTATTTTTTCCCTCGGCCATTCTGGTTAAGCGTTTGGAGCAGCAGAATTGCGAAAAATTTTCTGCCTTCTCAACCATTTCTTAGATTCAAACTCCCATATCTCACGAACGGATTGACCTAACCCAAAAATTCCTGTTGCATCTGAAAGTAGAAACTCGCCCGAATACAACGGTATGTGTATTTTTTCCCTAGGCCATTCTGGTTAAGAGTTTGGAGCAGCAGAATTGCGAAAAATTTTTTGCCTTCTCAACCATTTCTTGGCTTCAAACTCCCATATCTCGCGAACGGATTGACCTAACCCAAAAATTCCTATTGCACCTGAAAGTAGAAACTCGCCCGATTACAACGGTATGTGTATTTTTTCCCTAGCCCATTCTGGTTAAGCGTTTGGAGAAGCAGAATTGCGAAAAATTTGTTGTCTTCTTTACCATTTCTTAACTTCAAACTCCCATATCTCGCGAACGGATTGACCTAACCCAAAAATTCCTATTGCATCTGAAAGTAGAAACTCGCCCGATTACAACGGTATGTGTATTTTTTCCCTCGGCCATTCTGGTTAAGCGTTTGGAGCAGCAGAATTGCGAAAAATTTTTGGCCTTCTCAACCATTTCTTGGCTTCAAACTCCCATATCTCGCGAACGGATTGACCTAACCCAAAAATTCCTATTGCACCTGAAAGTAGAAACTCGCCCGATTACAACGGTATGTGTATTTTTTCCCTAGCCCATTCTGGTTAAGCGTTTGGAGAAGCAGAATTGCGAAAAATTTGTTGTCTTCTTTACCATTTCTTAACTTCAAACTCCCATATCTCGCGAACGGATTGACCTAACCCAAAAATTCCTATTGCATCTGAAAGTAGAAACTCGCCCGATTACAACGGTATGTGTATTTTTACCCTAGGCCATTCTGGTTAAGCGTTTGGAGCAGCAGAAATGCGAAAAATTTTTTGCCTTCTCAACCATTTCTTGGCTTCAAACTCCCATATCTCGCGAACGGATTGACCTAACCCAAAAATTCCTGTAGCGTCTGAAATTAGAAGCTCGCCCGATTACAACGGTATGTGTATTTTTTCCCTAGCCCATTCTGGTTAAGCGTTTGGAGAAGCAGAATTGCGAAAAATTTGTGGTCTTCTTTACCATTTCTTAGCTTCAAACTCCCATATCTCGCGAACGGATTGACCTAACCCAAAAATTCCTATTGCATCTGAAAGTAGAAACTCGCCCGATTACAACGGTATGTGTATTTTTTCCCTAGGCCATTCTGGTTAAGCGTTTGGAGCAGCAGAAGTGCGAAAAATTTGTTGTCTTCTCAACCATTTCTTGGCTTCAAACTCCCATATCTCGCGAACGGATTGACCTAACCCAAAAACTCCTATTGCATCTGAAAGTAGAAACTCGCCCGATTACAACGGTATGTGTATTTTTTCCCTAGGCCATTCTGGTTAAGCGTTTGGAGCAGCAGAAGTGCGAAAAATTTGTTGTCTTATCAACCATTTCTTAGCTTCAAACTCCCATATCTCGCGAACGGATTGACCTAACCCAAAACATCCTATTGCATTTGAAAGTAGAAACTCGCCCGATTACAACGGTATGTGTATTTTTTCCCTAGGCCATTCTGGTTAAGCGTTTGGAGCAGCAGAATTGCGAAAAATTTGTTGTCTTCTCTACCATTTCTTGGCTTCAAACTCCCATATCTCGCGAACGGATTGACCTAACCCAAAAATTCCTATTGCACCTGAAAGTAGAAACTCGCCCGATTACAACGGTATGTGTATTTTTTCCCTAGCCCATTCTGGTTAAGCGTTTGGAGCAGCAGAATTGCGAAAAATTTGTTGTCTTCTCTACCATTTCTTAGCTTCAAACTCCCATATCTCGCGAACGGATTGACCTAACCCAAAACGTCCTATTGCATTTGAAAGTAGAAACTCGCCCGATTACAACGGTATGTGTATTTTTTCCCTAGGCCATTCTGGTTAAGCGTTTGGAGCAGCAGAATTGCGAAAAATTTTCTGCCTTCTCAACCATTTCTTAGCTTCAAACTCCCATATCTCGCGAACGGATTGACCTAACCCAAAAATTCCTGTGGGATCTGAAAGTAGAAACTCGCCCGATTACAACGGTATGTGTATTTTTTCCCTAGGCCATTCTGGTTAAGCGTTTGGAGCAGCAGAAATGCGAAAAATTTTTTGCCTTCTCAACCATTTCTTAGCTTCAAACTCCCATATCTCGCGAACGGATTGACCTAACCCAAAAATTCCTGTTGCACCTGAAAGTAGAAACTCGCCCGATTACAACGGTATGTGTATTTTTTCCCTAGCCCATTCTGGTTAAGCGTTTGGAGAAGCAGAATTGCGAAAAATTTGTTGTCTTCTTTACCATTTCTTAGCTTCAAACTCCCATATCTCGCGAACGGATTGACCTAACCCAAAACGTCCTATTGCATTTGAAAGTAGAAACTCGCCCGATTACAACGGTATGTGTATTTTTTCCCTAGGCCATTCTGGTTAAGCGTTTGGAGCAGCAGAATTGCGAAAAATTTTCTGCCTTCTCAACCATTTCTTAGATTCAAACTCCCATATCTCACGAACGGATTGACCTAACCCAAAAATTCCTGTTGCATCTGAAAGTAGAAACTCGCCCGAATACAACGGTATGTGTATTTTTTCCCTAGGCCATTCTGGTTAAGAGTTTGGAGCAGCAGAATTGCGAAAAATTTTTTGCCTTCTCAACCATTTCTTGGCTTCAAACTCCCATATCTCGCGAACGGATTGACCTAACCCAAAAATTCCTATTGCACCTGAAAGTAGAAACTCGCCCGATTACAACGGTATGTGTATTTTTTCCCTAGCCCATTCTGGTTAAGCGTTTGGAGAAGCAGAATTGCGAAAAATTTGTTGTCTTCTTTACCATTTCTTAACTTCAAACTCCCATATCTCGCGAACGGATTGACCTAACCCAAAAATTCCTATTGCATCTGAAAGTAGAAACTCGCCCGATTACAACGGTATGTGTATTTTTTCCCTCGGCCATTCTGGTTAAGCGTTTGGAGCAGCAGAATTGCGAAAAATTTTCTGCCTTCTCAACCATTTCTTAGATTCAAACTCCCATATCTCACGAACGGATTGACCTAACCCAAAAATTCCTGTTGCATCTGAAAGTAGAAACTCGCCCGAATACAACGGTATGTGTATTTTTTCCCTAGGCCATTCTGGTTAAGAGTTTGGAGCAGCAGAATTGCGAAAAATTTTTTGCCTTCTCAACCATTTCTTGGCTTCAAACTCCCATATCTCGCGAACGGATTGACCTAACCCAAAAATTCCTATTGCACCTGAAAGTAGAAACTCGCCCGATTACAACGGTATGTGTATTTTTTCCCTAGCCCATTCTGGTTAAGCGTTTGGAGAAGCAGAATTGCGAAAAATTTGTTGTCTTCTTTACCATTTCTTAACTTCAAACTCCCATATCTCGCGAACGGATTGACCTAACCCAAAAATTCCTATTGCATCTGAAAGTAGAAACTCGCCCGATTACAACGGTATGTGTATTTTTTCCCTCGGCCATTCTGGTTAAGCGTTTGGAGCAGCAGAATTGCGAAAAATTTTTGGCCTTCTCAAACATTTCTTGGCTTCAAACTCCCATATCTCGCGAACGGATTGACCTAACCCAAAAATTCCTATTGCACCTGAAAGTAGAAACTCGCCCGATTACAACGGTATGTGTATTTTTACCCTAGGCCATTCTGGTTAAGCGTTTGGAGCAGCAGAATTGCGAAAAATTTTTTGCCTTCTCAACCATTTCTTGGCTTCAAACTCCCATATCTCGCGAACGGATTGACCTAACCCAAAAATTCCTGTAGCGTCTGAAATTAGAAGCTCGCCCGATTACAAAGGTATGTGTATTTTTTCCCTAGGCCATTCTGGTTAAGCGTTTGGAGCAGCAGAATTGCGAAAAATTTGTTGTCTTATCAACCATTTCTTAGCTTCAAACTCCCATATCTCGCGAACGGATTGACCTAACCCAAAAATTCCTATTGCATCTGAAAGTAGAAACTCGCCCGATTACAACGGTATGTGTATTTTTTCCCTAGGCCATTCTGGTTAAGCGTTTGGAGCAGCAGAATTGCGAAAAATTTTCTGCCTTCTCAACTATTTCTTATCTTCAAACTCCCATATCTCGCGAACGGATTGACCTAACCGAAAAATTCCTGTTGCATCTGAAAGTAGAAACTCGCCCGATTACAACGGTATTTGTATTTTTTCCCTCGGCCATTCTGGTTAAGCGTTTGGAGCAGCAGAATTGCGAAAAATTTTTGGCCTTCTCAAACATTTCTTGGCTTCAAACTCCCATATCTCGCGAACGGATTGACCTAACCCAAAAATTCCTATTGCACCTGAAAGTAGAAACTCGCCCGATTACAACGGTATGTGTATTTTTTCCCTAGCCCATTCTGGTTAAGCGTTTGGAGCAGCAGAATTGCGAAAAATTTGTTGTCTTCTCTACCATTTCTTAGCTTCAAACTCCCATATCTCGCGAACGGATTGACCTAACCCAAAAATTCCTATTGCATCTGAAAGTAGAATCTCGCCCGATTACAACGCTATGTGTATTTTTTCCCTAGGCCATTCTGGTTAAGCGTTTGGAGCAGCAGAATTGCGAAAAATTTTTTGCCTTCTCAACCATTCCTTGGCTTCAAACTCCCATATTTCGCGAACGGATTGACCTAACCCAAAAATTCCTGTTGCGTCTGAAAGTAGAAACTCGCCCGATTCCAGCGGTATGTGTATTTTTACCCTAGGCCATTCTGGTTAAGCGTTTGGAGCAGCAGAATTGCGAAAAATTTTTTGCCTTCTCAACCATTTCTTGGCTTCAAACTCCTATATCTCGCGAGCGGATTGACCTAACCCAAAAATTCCTGTAGCGTCTGAAAGTAGAAGCTCGCCCGATTACAACGGTATGTGTATTTTTTCCCTAGCCAATTCTGGTTAAGCGTTTGGAGCAGCAGAATTGCGAAAAATTTGTTGTCTTCTCTACCATTTCTTAGCTTCAAACTCCCATATCTCGCGAACGGATTGACCTAACCCAAAAATTCCTATTGCATCTGAAAGTAGAAACTCGCCCGATTACAACGGTATGTGTATTTTTTCCCTAGGCCATTCTGGCTAAGCGTTTGGAGCAGCAGAATTGCGAAAAATTTTTTGCCATCTCAACCATTTCTTGGCTTCAAACTCCCATATCTCGTGAACGGATTGACCTAACCCAAAAATTCCTATTGCATCTGAAAGTAGAAACTCGCCAGATTACAACGGTATGTGTATTTTTTCCCTAGGCCATTCTGGTTAAGAGTTTGGAGCAGCAGAATTGCGAAAAATTTTTTGCCTTCTCAACCATTTCTTGGCTTCAAACTCCCATATCTCGCGAACGGATTGACCTAACCCAAAAATTCCTATTGCATCTGAAAGTAGAAACTCGCCCGATTACAACGGTATGTGTATTTTTTCCCTAGCCCATTCTGGTTAAGCGTTTGGAGAAGCAGAATTGCGAAAAATTTGTTGTCTTCTTTACCATTTCTTAGCTTCAAACTCCCATATCTCGCGAACGGATTGACCTAACCCAAAACGTCCTATTGCATTTGAAAGTAGAAACTCGCCCGATTACAACGGTATGTGTATTTTTTCCCTAGGCCATTCTGGTTAAGCGTTTGGAGCAGCAGAATTGCGAAAAATTTTCTGCCTTCTCAACCATTTCTTAGATTCAAACTCCCATATCTCACGAACGGATTGACCTAACCCAAAAATTCCTGTTGCATCTGAAAGTAGAAACTCGCCCGAATACAACGGTATGTGTATTTTTTCCCTAGGCCATTCTGGTTAAGAGTTTGGTGCAGCAGAATTGCGAAAAATTTGTTGTCTTCTTTACCATTTCTTAACTTCAAACTCCCATATCTCGCGAACGGATTGACCTAACCCAAAAATTCCTATTGCATCTGAAAGTAGAAACTCGCCCGATTACAACGGTATGTGTATTTTTTCCCTCGGCCATTCTGGTTAAGCGTTTGGAGCAGCAGAATTGCGAAAAATTTTCTGCCTTCTCAACCATTTCTTAGATTCAAACTCCCATATCTCACGAACGGATTGACCTAACCCAAAAATTCCTGTTGCATCTGAAAGTAGAAACTCGCCCGAATACAACGGTATGTGTATTTTTTCCCTAGGCCATTCTGGTTAAGAGTTTGGAGCAGCAGAATTGCGAAAAATTTTTTGCCTTCTCAACCATTTCTTGGCTTCAAACTCCCATATCTCGCGAACGGATTGACCTAACCCAAAAATTCCTATTGCACCTGAAAGTAGAAACTCGCCCGATTACAACGGTATGTGTATTTTTTCCCTAGCCCATTCTGGTTAAGCGTTTGGAGAAGCAGAATTGCGAAAAATTTGTTGTCTTCTTTACCATTTCTTAACTTCAAACTCCCATATCTCGCGAACGGATTGACCTAACCCAAAAATTCCTATTGCATCTGAAAGTAGAAACTCGCCCGATTACAACGGTATGTGTATTTTTACCCTAGGCCATTCTGGTTAAGCGTTTGGAGCAGCAGAATTGCGAAAAATTTTTTGCCTTCTCAACCATTTCTTGGCTTCAAACTCCCATATCTCGCGAACGGATTGACCTAACCCAAAAATTCCTGTAGCGTCTGAAATTAGAAGCTCGCCCGATTACAAAGGTATGTGTATTTTTTCCCTAGGCCATTCTGGTTAAGCGTTTGGAGCAGCAGAATTGCGAAAAATTTGTTGTCTTATCAACCATTTCTTAGCTTCAAACTCCCATATCTCGCGAACGGATTGACCTAACCCAAAAATTCCTATTGCATCTGAAAGTAGAAACTCGCCCGATTACAACGGTATGTGTATTTTTTCCCTAGGCCATTCTGGTTAAGCGTTTGGAGCAGCAGAATTGCGAAAAATTTTCTGCCTTCTCAACTATTTCTTATCTTCAAACTCCCATATCTCGCGAACGGATTGACCTAACCGAAAAATTCCTGTTGCATCTGAAAGTAGAAACTCGCCCGATTACAACGGTATTTGTATTTTTTCCCTCGGCCATTCTGGTTAAGCGTTTGGAGCAGCAGAATTGCGAAAAATTTTTGGCCTTCTCAAACATTTCTTGCCTTCAAACTCCCATATCTCGCGAACGGATTGACCTAACCCAAAAATTCCTATTGCACCTGAAAGTAGAAACTCGCCCGATTACAACGGTATGTGTATTTTTTCCCTAGCCCATTCTGGTTAAGCGTTTGGAGCAGCAGAATTGCGAAAAATTTGTTGTCTTCTCTACCATTTCTTAGCTTCAAACTCCCATATCTCGCGAACGGATTGACCTAACCCAAAAATTCCTATTGCATCTGAAAGTAGAATCTCGCCCGATTACAACGCTATGTGTATTTTTTCCCTAGGCCATTCTGGTTAAGCGTTTGGAGCAGCAGAATTGCGAAAAATTTTTTGCCTTCTCAACCATTCCTTGGCTTCAAACTCCCATATTTCGCGAACGGATTGACCTAACCCAAAAATTCCTGTTGCGTCTGAAAGTAGAAACTCGCCCGATTCCAGCGGTATGTGTATTTTTACCCTAGGCCATTCTGGTTAAGCGTTTGGAGCAGCAGAATTGCGAAAAATTTTTTGCCTTCTCAACCATTTCTTGGCTTCAAACTCCTATATCTCGCGAGCGGATTGACCTAACCCAAAAATTCCTGTAGCGTCTGAAAGTAGAAGCTCGCCCGATTACAACGGTATGTGTATTTTTTCCCTAGCCAATTCTGGTTAAGCGTTTGGAGCAGCAGAATTGCGAAAAATTTGTTGTCTTCTCTACCATTTCTTAGCTTCAAACTCCCATATCTCGCGAACGGATTGACCTAACCCAAAAATTCCTATTGCATCTGAAAGTAGAAACTCGCCCGATTACAACGGTATGTGTATTTTTTCCCTAGGCCATTCTGGCTAAGCGTTTGGAGCAGCAGAATTGCGAAAAATTTTTTGCCATCTCAACCATTTCTTGGCTTCAAACTCCCATATCTCGTGAACGGATTGACCTAACCCAAAAATTCCTATTGCATCTGAAAGTAGAAACTCGCCAGATTACAACGGTATGTGTATTTTTTCCCTAGGCCATTCTGGTTAAGAGTTTGGAGCAGCAGAATTGCGAAAAATTTTTTGCCTTCTCAACCATTTCTTGGCTTCAAACTCCCATATCTCGCGAACGGATTGACCTAACCCAAAAATTCCTATTGCATCTGAAAGTAGAAACTCGCCCGATTACAACGGTATGTGTATTTTTTCCCTAGCCCATTCTGGTTAAGCGTTTGGAGAAGCAGAATTGCGAAAAATTTGTTGTCTTCTTTACCATTTCTTAGCTTCAAACTCCCATATCTCGCGAACGGATTGACCTAACCCAAAACGTCCTATTGCATTTGAAAGTAGAAACTCGCCCGATTACAACGGTATGTGTATTTTTTCCCTAGGCCATTCTGGTTAAGCGTTTGGAGCAGCAGAATTGCGAAAAATTTTCTGCCTTCTCAACCATTTCTTAGATTCAAACTCCCATATCTCACGAACGGATTGACCTAACCCAAAAATTCCTGTTGCATCTGAAAGTAGAAACTCGCCCGAATACAACGGTATGTGTATTTTTTCCCTAGGCCATTCTGGTTAAGAGTTTGGAGCAGCAGAATTGCGAAAAATTTTTTGCCTTCTTTACCATTTCTTAACTTCAAACTCCCATATCTCGCGAACGGATTGACCTAACCCAAAAATTCCTATTGCATCTGAATGTAGAAACTCGCCCGATTACAACGGTATGTGTATTTTTTCCCTCGGCCATTCTGGTTAAGCGTTTGGAGCAGCAGAATTGCGAAAAATTTTCTGCCTTCTCAACCATTTCTTAGATTCAAACTCCCATATCTCACGAACGGATTGACCTAACCCAAAAATTCCTGTTGCATCTGAAAGTAGAAACTCGCCCGAATACAACGGTATGTGTATTTTTTCCCTAGGCCATTCTGGTTAAGAGTTTGGAGCAGCAGAATTGCGAAAAATTTTTTGCCTTCTCAACCATTTCTTGGCTTCAAACTCCCATATCTCGCGAACGGATTGACCTAACCCAAAAATTCCTATTGCACCTGAAAGTAGAAACTCGCCCGATTACAACGGTATGTGTATTTTTTCCCTAGCCCATTCTGGTTAAGCGTTTGGAGAAGCAGAATTGCGAAAAATTTGTTGTCTTCTTTACCATTTCTTAACTTCAAACTCCCATATCTCGCGAACGGATTGACCTAACCCAAAAATTCCTATTGCATCTGAAAGTAGAAACTCGCCCGATTACAACGGTATGTGTATTTTTTCCCTCGGCCATTCTGGTTAAGCGTTTGGAGCAGCAGAATTGCGAAAAATTTTTGGCCTTCTCAAACATTTCTTGGCTTCAAACTCCCATATCTCGCGAACGGATTGACCTAACCCAAAAATTCCTATTGCACCTGAAAGTAGAAACTCGCCCGATTACAACGGTATGTGTATTTTTACCCTAGGCCATTCTGGTTAAGCGTTTGGAGCAGCAGAATTGCGAAAAATTTTTTGCCTTCTCAACCATTTCTTGGCTTCAAACTCCCATATCTCGCGAACGGATTGACCTAACCCAAAAATTCCTGTAGCGTCTGAAATTAGAAGCTCGCCCGATTACAAAGGTATGTGTATTTTTTCCCTAGGCCATTCTGGTTAAGCGTTTGGAGCAGCAGAATTGCGAAAAATTTGTTGTCTTATCAACCATTTCTTAGCTTCAAACTCCCATATCTCGCGAACGGATTGACCTAACCCAAAAATTCCTATTGCATCTGAAAGTAGAAACTCGCCCGATTACAACGGTATGTGTATTTTTTCCCTAGGCCATTCTGGTTAAGCGTTTGGAGCAGCAGAATTGCGAAAAATTTTCTGCCTTCTCAACTATTTCTTATCTTCAAACTCCCATATCTCGCGAACGGATTGACCTAACCGAAAAATTCCTGTTGCATCTGAAAGTAGAAACTCGCCCGATTACAACGGTATTTGTATTTTTTCCCTCGGCCATTCTGGTTAAGCGTTTGGAGCAGCAGAATTGCGAAAAATTTTTTGCCTTCTCAACCATTTCTTGGCTTCAAACTCCCATATCTCGCGAACGGATTGACCTAACCCAAAAATTCCTATTGCACCTGAAAGTAGAAACTCGCCCGATTACAACGGTATGTGTATTTTTTCCCTAGCCCATTCTGGTTAAGCGTTTGGAGCAGCAGAATTGCGAAAAATTTGTTGTCTTCTCTACCATTTCTTAGCTTCAAACTCCCATATCTCGCGAACGGATTGACCTAACCCAAAAATTCCTATTGCATCTGAAAGTAGAATCTCGCCCGATTACAACGCTATGTGTATTTTTTCCCTAGGCCATTCTGGTTAAGCGTTTGGAGCAGCAGAATTGCGAAAAATTTTTTGCCTTCTCAACCATTCCTTGGCTTCAAACTCCCATATTTCGCGAACGGATTGACCTAACCCAAAAATTCCTGTTGCGTCTGAAAGTAGAAACTCGCCCGATTCCAGCGGTATGTGTATTTTTACCCTAGGCCATTCTGGTTAAGCGTTTGGAGCAGCAGAATTGCGAAAAATTTTTTGCCTTCTCAACCATTTCTTGGCTTCAAACTCCTATATCTCGCGAGCGGATTGACCTAACCCAAAAATTCCTGTAGCGTCTGAAAGTAGAAGCTCGCCCGATTACAACGGTATGTGTATTTTTTCCCTAGCCAATTCTGGTTAAGCGTTTGGAGCAGCAGAATTGCGAAAAATTTGTTGTCTTCTCTACCATTTCTTAGCTTCAAACTCCCATATCTCGCGAACGGATTGACCTAACCCAAAAATTCCTATTGCATCTGAAAGTAGAAACTCGCCCGATTACAACGGTATGTGTATTTTTTCCCTAGGCCATTCTGGCTAAGCGTTTGGAGCAGCAGAATTGCGAAAAATTTTTTGCCATCTCAACCATTTCTTGGCTTCAAACTCCCATATCTCGTGAACGGATTGACCTAACCCAAAAATTCCTATTGCATCTGAAAGTAGAAACTCGCCAGATTACAACGGTATGTGTATTTTTTCCCTAGGCCATTCTGGTTAAGAGTTTGGAGCAGCAGAATTGCGAAAAATTTTTTGCCTTCTCAACCATTTCTTGGCTTCAAACTCCCATATCTCGCGAACGGATTGACCTAACCCAAAACGTCCTATTGCATTTGAAAGTAGAAACTCGCCCGATTACAACGGTATGTGTATTTTATCCCTAGGCCATTCTGGTTAAGCGTTTGGAGCAGCAGAATTGCGAAAAATTTTCTGCCTTCTCAACCATTTCTTAGCTTCAAACTCCCATATCTCGCGAACGGATTGACCTAACCCAAAAATTCCTGTGGGATCTGAAAGTAGAAACTCGCCCGATTACAACGGTATGTGTATTTTTTCCCTAGGCCATTCTGGTTAAGCGTTTGGAGCAGCAGAAATGCGAAAAATTTTTTGCCTTCTCAACCATTTCTTAGCTTCAAACTCCCATATCTCGCGAACGGATTGACCTAACCCAAAAATTCCTGTTGCACCTGAAAGTAGAAACTCGCCCGATTACAACGGTATGTGTATTTTTTCCCTAGCCCATTCTGGTTAAGCGTTTGGAGAAGCAGAATTGCGAAAAATTTGTTGTCTTCTTTACCATTTCTTAGCTTCAAACTCCCATATCTCGCGAACGGATTGACCTAACCCAAAACGTCCTATTGCATTTGAAAGTAGAAACTCGCCCGATTACAACGGTATGTGTATTTTTTCCCTAGGCCATTCTGGTTAAGCGTTTGGAGCAGCAGAATTGCGAAAAATTTTCTGCCTTCTCAACCATTTCTTAGCTTCAAACTCCCATATCTCGCGAACGGATTGACCTAACCCAAAAATTCCTATTGCATCTGAAAGTAGAAACTCGCCCGATTACAACGGTATGTGTATTTTTTCCCTAGGCCATTCTGGTTAAGCGTTTGGAGCAGCAGAAGTGCGAAAAATTTGTTGTCTTCTCAACCATTTCTTAGCTTCAAACTCCCATATCTCGCGAACGGATTGACCTAACCCAAAAATTCCTATTGCATCTGAAAGTAGAAACTCGCCCGATTACAACGGTATGTGTATTTTTTCCCTAGGCCATTCTGGTTAAGCGTTTGGAGCAGCAGAAGGGCGAAAAATTTGTTGTCTTATCAACCATTTCTTAGGTTCAAACTCCCATATCTCGCGAACGGATTGACCTAACCCAAAAATTCCTATTGCATCTGAAAGTAGAAACTCGCCCGATTACAACGGTATGTGTATTTTTTCCCTAGCCCGTTCTGGTCAAGCGTTTGGAGCAGCAGAATTGCGAAAAATTTGTTGTCTTCTCAACCATTTCTTAGCTTCAAACTCCCATATCTCGCGAACGGATTGACCTAACCAAAAATTCCTATTGCATCTGAAAGTAGAAACTCGCCCGATTACAACGGTATGTGTATTGTGTCCCTAGGCCATTCTGGTTAAGCGTTTGGAGCAGCAGAAGTGCGAAAAATTTGTTGTCTTCTCAAACATTTCTTAACTTCAAACTCCCATATCTCGCGAAAAGATTGACCCAACCCAAAAATTCCTATTGCATCTGAAAGTAGAAACTCGCCCGATTACAACGGTATGTGTATTTTTTCCCTAGGCCATTCTGGTTAAGCGTTTGGAGCAGCAGAATTGCGAAAATTTTTTGCCTTCACAACCATTTCTTGCTTCAAACTCGCATATCTCGCGAACGGATTGACCTAACCCAAAAATTCCTATTGCATCTGAAAGTCGAACCTCGCCGAATTACAGCGGTATGTGTATTTCTTCCCTAGGCCATTCTGGTTAAGCGTTTGGAGCAGCAGAACTGCGAAAAATTTGTTGCCTTCTCAACCATTTCTTGGCTTCAAACTCCCATATCTCGCGAACGGATTGACCTAACCCAAAAATTCCTGTAGCGTCTGGACGTAGAAACTCGCCCGATTACAACGGTAAGTGTATTTTTTCCCTAGGCCATTCTGGTTAAGCGTTTGGAGCAGCAGAATTGCGAAAAATTTGTTGCCTTCTCATCCATTTCTTGGCTTCAAACTCCCATATCTCGCGAACGGATTGACCTAACCCAAAAATTCCTATTGCATCCGAAAATAGAACCTCGCCCGATTACAGCGGTATGTGTATTTTTTCCCTAGGCCATTCTGGTTAAGCGTTTGGAGCAGCAGAATTGCGAAAAATTTTTTCCTTCTCAACGATTTCTTGGCTTCAAACCCCCATATCTCGCGAACGGATTGACCTAACCCAAAAATGCCTGTAGCGTCTAGAAGTAGAAACTCGCCCGATTACAACGGTATGTGTATTTTTTCCCTAGGCCATTCTGGTTAAAAGTTTGGAGCAGCAGAATTGCGAAAAATTTTTTGCCTTCTCAACCATACCTTGGCTTCAAACTCCCATATCTCACGAACGGATTGACCTAACCCAAAAACTCCTATTGCATCTGAAAGTAGAAACTCGCCCGATTACAACGGTATGTGTATTTTGTCCCTAGGCCATTCTGGTTAAGCGTTTGGAGCAGCAGAATTGCGAAAATTTGTTGCCTTCTCTACCATTTCTTAGCTTCAAACGCCCATATCTCGCGAACCGATTGACCAAACCCAAAAATTCCTATTGCATCTGAAAGTAGAAACTCGCCCTATTACAACGGTATGTGTATTTTTTCCCTAGGCCATTCTGGTTAAGCGTTTGGAGCAGCAGAAGTGCGAAAAATTTGTTGTCTTCTCAAACATTTCTTAACTTCAAACTCCCATATCTCGCGAAAAGATTGACCCAACCCAAAAATTCCTATTGCACTGAAAGTAGAAACTCGCCCGATTACAACGGTATGTGTATTTTTTCCCTAGGCCATTCTGGGTTAAGCGTTTGGAGCAGCAGAATTGCGAAAAATTTTTTGCCTTCTCAACCATTTCTTGGCTTCAAACTCGCATATCTCGCGAACGGATTGACCTAACCCAAAAATTCCTTGCATCTGAAAGTCGAACCTCGCCGAATTACAGCGGTATGTGTATTTTTTCCCTAGGCCATTCTGGTTAAGCGTTTGGAGCAGCAGAACTGCGTAAAATTTGTTGCCTTCTCAACCATTTCTTGGCTTCAAACTCCCATATCTCGCGAACGGATTGACCTAACCCAAAAATTCCTGTAGCGTCTGGACGTAGAAACTCGCCCGATTACAACGGTAAGTGTATTTTTTCCCTAGGCCATTCTGGTTAAGCGTTTGGAGCAGCAGAATTGAGAAAAAATTTGTTGCCTTCTCATACATTTCTTGGCTTCAAACTCCCATATCTCGCGAACGGATTGACCTAAGCCAAAAATTCCTGTTGCGTCTGAAAGTAGAAACTCGCCCGATTACAACGGTATGTGTATTTTTGCCCTAGGCCACTCTGGTTAAGCGTTTGGGGCAGCAGAATTGCGAAAAATTTGTTGCCTTCTCATCCATTTCTTGGCTTCAAACTCCCATATCTCGCGAACGGATTGACCTAACCCAAAAATTCCTATTGCATCTGAAAATAGAACCTCGCCCGATTACAGCGGTATGTGTATTTTTTCCCTAGCCCGTTCTGGTCAAGCGTTTGGAGCAGCAGAATTGCGAAAAATTTGTTGTCTTCTCAAGCATTTCTTAGCTTCAAACTCCCATATCTCGCGAACGGATTGACCTAACCCAAAAATTCCTATTGCATCTGAAAGTAGAAACTCGCCCGATTACAACGGTATGTGTATTTTGTCCCTAGGCCATTCTGGTTAAGCGTTTGGAGCAGCAGAAGTGCGAAAAATTTGTTGTCTTCTCAAACATTTCTTAACTTCAAACTCCCATATCTCGCGAAAAGATTGACCCAACCCAAAAATTCCTATTGCATCTGAAAGTAGAAACTCGCCCGATTACAACGGTATGTGTATTTTTTCCCTAGGCCATTCTGGTTAAGCGTTTGGAGCAGCAGAATTGCGAAAAATTTTTTGCCTTCTCAACCATTTCTTGGCTTCAAACTCGCATATCTCGCGAACGGATTGACCTAACCCAAAAATTCCTATTGCATCTGAAAGTCGAACCTCGCCGAATTACAGCGGTATGTGTATTTTTTCCCTAGGCCATTCTGGTTAAGCGTTTGGAGCAGCAGAACTGCGAAAAATTTGTTGCCTTCTCAACCATTTCTTGGCTTCAAACTCCCATATCTCGCGAACGGATTGACCTAAGCCAAAAATTCCTGTTGGGTCTGAAAGTAGAAACTCGCCCGATTACAACGGTATGTGTATTTTTGCCCTAGGCCACTCTGGTTAAGCGTTTGGGGCAGCAGAATTGCGAAAAATTTGTTGCCTTCTCATCCATTTCTTGGCTTCAAACTCCCATATCTCGCGAACGGATTGACCTAACCCAAAAATTCCTATTGCATCTGAAAATAGAACCTCGCCCGATTACAGCGGTATGTGTATTTTTTCCCTAGGCCATTCTGGTTAAGCGTTTGGAGCAGCAGAATTGCGAAAAAATTTTTCCTTCTCAACGATTTCTTGGCTTCAAACCCCCATATCTCGCGAACGGATTGACCTAACCCAAAAATTCCTGTAGCGTCTGGAAGTAGAAACTCGCCCGATTACAACGGTATGTGTATTTTTTCCCTAGGCCATTCTGGTTAAGAGTTTGGAGCAGCAGAATTGCGAAAAATTTTTTGCCTTCTCAACCATTTCTTGGCTTCAAACTCGCATATCTCGCGAACGGATTGACCTAACCCAAAAATTCCTATTGCATCTGAAAGTCGAACCTCGCCGAATTACAGCGGTATGTGTATTTTTTCCCTAGGCCATTCTGGTTAAGCGTTTGGAGCAGCAGAACTGCGAAAAATTTGTTGCCTTCTCAACCATTTCTTGGCTTCAAACTCCCATATCTCGCGAACGGATTGACCTAACCCAAAAATTCCTGTAGCGTCTGGACGTAGAAACTCGCCCGATTACAACGGTAAGTGTATTTTTTCCCTAGGCCATTCTGGTTAAGCGTTTGGAGCAGCAGAATTGCGAAAAATTTGTTACCTTCTCATACATTTCTTGGCTTCAAACTCCCATATCTCGCGAACGGATTGACCTAAGCCAAAAATTCCTGTTGGGTCTGAAAGTAGAAACTCGCCCGATTACAACGGTATGTGTATTTTTGCCCTAGGCCACTCTGGTTAAGCGTTTGGGGCAGCAGAATTGCGAAAAATTTGTTGCCTTCTCATCCATTTCTTGGCTTCAAACTCCCATATCTCGCGAACGGATTGACCTAACCCAAAAATTCCTATTGCATCTGAAAATAGAACCTCGCCCGATTACAGCGGTATGTGTATTTTTTCCCTAGGCCATTCTGGTTAAGCGTTTGGAGCAGCAGAATTGCGAAAAATTTTTTCCTTCTCAACGATTTCTTGGCTTCAAACCCCCATATCTCGCGAACGGATTGACCTAACCCAAAAATTCCTGTAGCGTCTGGAAGTAGAAACTCGCCCGATTACAACGGTATGTGTATTTTTTCCCTAGGCCATTCTGGTTAAGAGTTTGGAGCAGCAGAATTGCGAAAAATTTTTTGCCTTCTCAACCATTTCTTGGCTTCAAACTCGCATATCTCGCGAACGGATTGACCTAACCCAAAAATTCCTATTGCATCTGAAAGTCGAACCTCGCCGAATTACAGCGGTATGTGTATTTTTTCCCTAGGCCATTCTGGTTAAGCGTTTGGAGCAGCAGAACTGCGAAAAATTTGTTGCCTTCTCAACCATTTCTTGGCTTCAAACTCCCATATCTCGCGAACGGATTGACCTAACCCAAAAATTCCTGTAGCGTCTGGACGTAGAAACTCGCCCGATTACAACGGTAAGTGTATTTTTTCCCTAGGCCATTCTGGTTAAGCGTTTGGAGCAGCAGAATTGCGAAAAATTTGTTGCCTTCTCATACATTTCTTGGCTTCAAACTCCCATATCTCGCGAACGGATTGACCTAAGCCAAAAATTCCTGTTGGGTCTGAAAGTAGAAACTCGCCCGATTACAACGGTATGTGTATTTTTGCCCTAGGCCACTCTGGTTAAGCGTTTGGGGCAGCAGAATTGCGAAAAATTTGTTGCCTTCTCATCCATTTCTTGGCTTCAAACTCCCATATCTCGCGAACGGATTGACCTAACCCAAAAATTCCTATTGCATCTGAAAGTCGAACCTCGCCGAATTACAGCGGTATGTGTATTTTTTCCCTAGGCCATTCTGGTTAAGAGTTTGGAGCAGCAGAATTGCGAAAAATTTTTTGCCTTCTCAACCATTTCTTGGCTTCAAACTCCCATATCTCGCGAACGGATTGACCTAACCCAAAAATTCCTATTGCACCTGAAAGTAGAAACTCGCCCGATTACAACGGTATGTGTATTTTTTCCCTAGCCCATTCTGGTTAAGCGTTTGGAGAAGCAGAATTGCGAAAAATTTGTTGTCTTCTTTACCATTTCTTAACTTCAAACTCCCATATCTCGCGAAAAGATTGACCCAACCCAAAAATTCCTATTGCATCTGAAAGTAGAAACTCGCCCGATTACAACGGTATGTGTATTTTTTCCCTAGGCCATTCTGGTTAAGCGTTTGGAGCAGCAGAATTGCGAAAAATTTTTTGCCTTCTCAACCATTTCTTGGCTTCAAACTCGCATATCTCGCGAACGGATTGACCTAACCCAAAAATTCCTATTGCATCTGAAAGTCGAACCTCGCCGAATTACAGCGGTATGTGTATTTCTTCCCTAGGCCATTCTGGTTAAGCGTTTGGAGCAGCAGAACTGCGAAAAATTTGTTGCCTTCTCAACCATTTCTTGGCTTCAAACTCCCATATCTCGCGAACGGATTGACCTAACCCAAAAATTCCTGTAGCGTCTGGACGTAGAAACTCGCCCGATTACAACGGTAAGTGTATTTTTTCCCTAGGCCATTCTGGTTAAGCGTTTGGAGCAGCAGAATTGCGAAAAATTTGTTGCCTTCTCATCCATTTCTTGGCTTCAAACTCCCATATCTCGCGAACGGATTGACCTAACCCAAAAATTCCTATTGCATCCGAAAATAGAACCTCGCCCGATTACAGCGGTATGTGTATTTTTTCCCTAGGCCATTCTGGTTAAGCGTTTGGAGCAGCAGAATTGCGAAAAATTTTTTCCTTCTCAACGATTTCTTGGCTTCAAACCCCCATATCTCGCGAACGGATTGACCTAACCCAAAAATGCCTGTAGCGTCTAGAATTAGAAACTCGCCCGATTACAACGGTATGTGTATTTTTTCCCTAGGCCATTCTGGTTAAAAGTTTGGAGCAGCAGAATTGCGAAAAATTTTTTGCCTTCTCAACCATACCTTGGCTTCAAACTCCCATATCTCACGAACGGATTGACCTAACCCAAAAATTCCTATTGCATCTGAAAGTAGAAACTCGCCCGATTACAACGGTATGTGTATTTTGTCCCTAGGCCATTCTGGTTAAGCGTTTGGAGCAGCAGAATTGCGAAAAATTTGTTGCCTTCTCTACCATTTCTTAGCTTCAAACGCCCATATCTCGCGATCCGATTGACCAAACCCAAAAATTCCTATTGCATCTGAAAGTAGAAACTCGCCCTATTACAACGGTATGTGTATTTTTTCCCTAGGCCATTCTGGTTAAGCGTTTGGAGCAGCAGAAGTGCGAAAAATTTGTTGTCTTCTCAAACATTTCTTAACTTCAAACTCCCATATCTCGCGAAAAGATTGACCCAACCCAAAAATTCCTATTGCATCTGAAAGTAGAAACTCGCCCGATTACAACGGTATGTGTATTTTTTCCCTAGGCCATTCTGGTTAAGCGTTTGGAGCAGCAGAATTGCGAAAAATTTTTTGCCTTCTCAACCATTTCTTGGCTTCAAACTCGCATATCTCGCGAACGGATTGACCTAACCCAAAAATTCCTTGCATCTGAAAGTCGAACCTCGCCGAATTACAGCGGTATGTGTATTTTTTCCCTAGGCCATTCTGGTTAAGCGTTTGGAGCAGCAGAACTGCGTAAAATTTGTTGCCTTCTCAACCATTTCTTGGCTTCAAACTCCCATATCTCGCGAACGGATTGACCTAACCCAAAAATTCCTGTAGCGTCTGGACGTAGAAACTCGCCCGATTACAACGGTAAGTGTATTTTTTCCCTAGGCCATTCTGGTTAAGCGTTTGGAGCAGCAGAATTGAGAAAAATTTGTTGCCTTCTCATACATTTCTTGGCTTCAAACTCCCATATCTCGCGAACGGATTGACCTAAGCCAAAAATTCCTGTTGCGTCTGAAAGTAGAAACTCGCCCGATTACAACGGTATGTGTATTTTTGCCCTAGGCCACTCTGGTTAAGCGTTTGGGGCAGCAGAATTGCGAAAAATTTGTTGCCTTCTCATCCATTTCTTGGCTTCAAACTCCCATATCTCTCGAACGGATTGACCTAACCCAAAAATTCCTATTGCATCTGAAAATAGAACCTCGCCCGATTACAGCGGTATGTGTATTTTTTCCCTAGCCCGTTCTGGTCAAGCGTTTGGAGCAGCAGAATTGCGAAAAATTTGTTGTCTTCTCAAGCATTTCTTAGCTTCAAACTCCCATATCTCGCGAACGGATTGACCTAACCCAAAAATTCCTATTGCATCTGAAAGTAGAAACTCGCCCGATTACAACGGTATGTGTATTTTGTCCCTAGGCCATTCTGGTTAAGCGTTTGGAGCAGCAGAAGTGCGAAAAATTTGTTGTCTTCTCAAACATTTCTTAACTTCAAACTCCCATATCTCGCGAAAAGATTGACCCAAACCAAAAATTCCTATTGCATCTGAAAGTAGAAACTCGCCCGATTACAACGGTATGTGTATTTTTTCCCTAGGCCATTCTGGTTAAGCGTTTGGAGCAGCAGAATTGCGAAAAATTTTTTGCCTTCTCAACCATTTCTTGGCTTCAAACTCGCATATCTCGCGAACGGATTGACCTAACCCAAAAATTCCTATTGCATCTGAAAGTCGAACCTCGCCGAATTACAGCGGTATGTGTATTTTTTCCCTAGGCCATTCTGGTTAAGCGTTTGGAGCAGCAGAACTGCGAAAAATTTGTTGCCTTCTCAACCATTTCTTGGCTTCAAACTCCTATATCTCGCGAACGGATTGACCTAAGCCAAAAATTCCTGTTGGGTCTGAAAGTAGAAACTCGCCCGATTACAACGGTATGTGTATTTTTGCCCTAGGCCACTCTGGTTAAGCGTTTGGGGCAGCAGAATTGCGAAAAATTTGTTGCCTTCTCATCCATTTCTTGGCTTCAAACTCCCATATCTCGCGAACGGATTGACCTAA
This sequence comes from Ptiloglossa arizonensis, assembly GCF_051014685.1. NCBI lineage: Eukaryota > Metazoa > Arthropoda > Insecta > Hymenoptera > Colletidae > Ptiloglossa > Ptiloglossa arizonensis. The sequence continues at coordinate 20,779 of NW_027479649.1, forward strand.
CCCAAAAATTCCTATTGCATCTGAAAATAGAACCTCGCCCGATTACAGCGGTATGTGTATTTTTTCCCTAGGCCATTCTGGTTAAGCGTTTGGAGCAGCAGAATTGCGAAAAATTTTTTCCTTCTCAACGATTTCTTGGCTTCAAACCCCCATATCTCGCGAACGGATTGACCTAACCCAAAAATTCCTGTAGCGTCTGGAAGTAGAAACTCGCCCGATTACAACGGTATGTGTATTTTTTCCCTAGGCCATTCTGGTTAAGAGTTTGGAGCAGCAGAATTGCGAAAAATTTTTTGCCTTCTCAACCATTTCTTGGCTTCAAACTCGCATATCTCGCGAACGGATTGACCTAACCCAAAAATTCCTATTGCATCTGAAAGTCGAACCTCGCCGAATTACAGCGGTATGTGTATTTTTTCCCTAGGCCATTCTGGTTAAGCGTTTGGAGCAGCAGAACTGCGAAAAATTTGTTGCCTTCTCAACCATTTCTTGGCTTCAAACTCCCATATCTCGCGAACGGATTGACCTAACCCAAAAATTCCTGTAGCGTCTGGACGTAGAAACTCGCCCGATTACAACGGTAAGTGTATTTTTTCCCTAGGCCATTCTGGTTAAGCGTTTGGAGCAGCAGAATTGCGAAAAATTTGTTGCCTTCTCATACATTTCTTGGCTTCAAACTCCCATATCTCGCGAACGGATTGACCTAAGCCAAAAATTCCTGTTGGGTCTGAAAGTAGAAACTCGCCCGATTACAACGGTATGTGTATTTTTGCCCTAGGCCACTCTGGTTAAGCGTTTGGGGCAGCAGAATTGCGAAAAATTTGTTGCCTTCTCATCCATTTCTTGGCTTCAAACTCCCATATCTCGCGAACGGATTGACCTAACCCAAAAATTCCTATTGCATCTGAAAATAGAACCTCGCCCGATTACAGCGGTATGTGTATTTTTTCCCTAGGCCATTCTGGTTAAGCGTTTGGAGCAGCAGAATTGCGAAAAATTTTTTCCTTCTCAACGATTTCTTGGCTTCAAACCCCCATATCTCGCGAACGGATTGACCTAACCCAAAAATTCCTGTAGCGTCTGGAAGTAGAAACTCGCCCGATTACAACGGTATGTGTATTTTTTCCCTAGGCCATTCTGGTTAAGAGTTTGGAGCAGCAGAATTGCGAAAAATTTTTTGCCTTCTCAACCATTTCTTGGCTTCAAACTCGCATATCTCGCGAACGGATTGACCTAACCCAAAAATTCCTATTGCATCTGAAAGTCGAACCTCGCCGAATTACAGCGGGATGTGTATTTTTTCCCTAGGCCATTCTGGTTAAGCGTTTGGAGCAGCAGAACTGCGAAAAATTTGTTGCCTTCTCAACCATTTCTTGGCTTCAAACTCCCATATCTCGCGAACGGATTGACCTAACCCAAAAATTCCTGTAGCGTCTGGACGTAGAAACTCGCCCGATTACAACGGTAAGTGTATTTTTTCCCTAGGCCATTCTGGTTAAGCGTTTGGAGCAGCAGAATTGCGAAAAATTTGTTGCCTTCTCATACATTTCTTGGCTTCAAACTCCCATATCTCGCGAACGGATTGACCTAAGCCAAAAATTCCTGTTGGGTCTGAAAGTAGAAACTCGCCCGATTACAACGGTATGTGTATTTTTGCCCTAGGCCACTCTGGTTAAGCGTTTGGGGCAGCAGAATTGCGAAAAATTTGTTGCCTTCTCATCCATTTCTTGGCTTCAAACTCCCATATCTCGCGAACGGATTGACCTAACCCAAAAATTCCTATTGCATCTGAAAATAGAACCTCGCCCGATTACAGCGGTATGTTTATTTTTTCCCTAGGCCATTCTGGTTAAGCGTTTGGAGCAGCAGAATTGCGAAAAATTTTTTCCTTCTCAACGATTTCTTGGCTTCAAACCCCCATATCTCGCGAACGGATTGACCTAACCCAAAAATTCCTGTAGCGTCTGGAAGTAGAAACTCGCCCGATTACAACGGTATGTGTATTTTTTCCCTAGGCCATTCTGGTTAAGAGTTTGGAGCAGCAGAATTGCGAAAAATTTTTTGCCTTCTCAACCATTTCATGGCTTCAAACTCGCATATCTCGCGAACGGATTGACCTAACCCAAAAATTCCTATTGCATCTGAAAGTCGAACCTCGCCGAATTACAGCGGTATGTGTATTTTTTCCCTAGGCCATTCTGGTTAAGCGTTTGGAGCAGCAGAACTGCGAAAAATTTGTTGCCTTCTCAACCATTTCTTGGCTTCAAACTCCCATATCTCGCGAACGGATTGACCTAACCCAAAAATTCCTGTAGCGTCTGGACGTAGAAACTCGCCCGATTACAACGGTAAGTGTATTTTTTCCCTAGGCCATTCTGGTTAAGCGTTTGGAGCAGCAGAATTGCGAAAAATTTGTTGCCTTCTCATACATTTCTTGGCTTCAAACTCCCATATCTCGCGAACGGATTGACCTAAGCCAAAAATTCCTGTTGGGTCTGAAAGTAGAAACTCGCCCGATTACAACGGTATGTGTATTTTTGCCCTAGGCCACTCTGGTTAAGCGTTTGGGGCAGCAGAATTGCGAAAAATTTGTTGCCTTCTCATCCATTTCTTGGCTTCAAACTCCCATATCTCGCGAACGGATTGACCTAACCCAAAAATTCCTATTGCATCTGAAAATAGAACCTCGCCCGATTACAGCGGTATGTGTATTTTTTCCCTAGGCCATTCTGGTTAAGCGTTTGGAGCAGCAGAATTGCGAAAAATTTTTTGCCTTCTCAACCATTTCTTGGCTTCAAACTCGCATATCTCGCGAACGGATTGACCTAACCCAAAAATTCCTATTGCATCTGAAAGTCGAACCTCGCCGAATTACAGCGGTATGTGTATTTTTTCCCTAGGCCATTCTGGTTAAGCGTTTGGAGCAGCAGAACTGCGAAAAATTTGTTGCCTTCTCAACCATTTCTTGGCTTCAAACTCCCATATCTCGCGAACGGATTGACCTAACCCAAAAATACCTGTAGCGTCTGGACGTAGAAACTCGCCCGATTACAACGGTAAGTGTATTTTTTCCCTAGGCCATTCTGGTTAAGCGTTTGGAGCAGCAGAATTGCGAAAAATTTGTTGCCTTCTCATACATTTCTTGGCTTCAAACTCCCATATCTCGCGAACGGATTGACCTAAGCCAAAAATTCCTGTTGCATCTGAAAATAGAACCTCGCCCGATTACAGCGGTATGTGTATTTTTTCCCTAGCCCGTTCTGGTCAAGCGTTTGGAGCAGCAGAATTGCGAAAAATTTGTTGTCTTCTCAACCATTTCTTAGCTTCAAACTCCCATATCTCGCGAACGGATTGACCTAACCCAAAAATTCCTATTGCATCTGAAAGTAGAAACTCGCCCGATTACAACGGTATGTGTATTTTGTCCCTAGGCCATTCTGGTTAAGCGTTTGGAGCAGCAGAATTGCGAAAAATTTGTTGCCTTCTCTACCATTTCTTAGCTTCAAACTCCCATATCTCGCGAACGGATTGACCTAACCCAAAAATTCCTGTAGCGTCTGGAAGTAGAAACTCGCCCGATTACAACGGTATGTGTATTTTTTCCCTAGGCCATTCTGGTTAAAAGTTTGGAGCAGCAGAATTGCGAAAAATTTGTTGCCTTCTCTACCATTTCTTAGCTTCAAACTCCCATATCTCGCGAGCGGATTGACCTAACCCAAAAATTCCTATTGCATCTGAAAGTAGAAACTCGCCCGATTACAACGGTACGTGTATTTTTTCCCTAGGTCATTCTGGTTAAGCGTTTGGAGCAGCAGAATTGCGAAAAATTTTTTGCCTTCTCATCCATTTCTTGGCTTCAAACTCCCATATCTCGCGAACGGATTGACCTAACCCAAAAATTCCTGTAGCGTCTGGACGTAGAAACTCGCCCGATTACAACGGTATGTGTATTTTTGCCCTAGGCCACTCTGGTTAAGCGTTTGGAGCAGCAGAATTGCGATAAATTTGTTGCCTTCTCATCCATTTCTTGGCTTCAAACTCCCATATCTAGCGAACGGATTGACCTAACCCAAAAATTCCTATTGCATCTGAAAGTAGAAACTCGCCCGATTACAACGGTATGTGTATTTTTTCCCTAGGTCATTCTGGTTAAGCGTTTGGAGCAGCAGAATTGCGAAAAATTTTTTGCCATCTCATCCATTTCTTGGCTTCAAACTCCCATATCTCGCGAACGGATTGACCTAAGCCAAAAGTTCCTGTAGCGTCTGGAAGTAGAAACTCGCACGATTACAACGGTATGTGTATTTTTTCCCTAGCCCATTCTGGTCATGCGTTTGGAGCAGCAGAATTGCGAAAAATTTCTTGCCTTCTCAACCATTTCTTGGCTTCAAACTCCCATATCTCGCGAACGGATAGACCTAACCCAAAAATTCCTATTGCATCTGAAAGTAGAAACTCTACCGATTACAGCGGTATGTACTTTTTTTCCCTAGGCCATTCTGGTTAAGCGTTTGGAGAAGCAGAATTGCGAAAAATTTTTTATCCTTCTCAACCATTTCTTGGCTTCAAACTCCCATATCTCTCGAACGGATTGACCTAACCCAAAAATTCCTGTAGCGTCTGGAAGTAGAAACTCGCCCGATTTCAACGGTATATGTATTTTTTCCCTAGCCCATTCTGGTCAAGCGTTTGGAGCAGCAGAATTGCGAAAAATTTGTTGTCTTCTCAACCATTTCTTAGCTTCAAACTCCCATATCTCGCGAACGGATTGACCTAACCCAAAAATTCCTATTGCATCTGAAAGTAGAAACTCGTCCGATTACAACCGTATGTTTATTTTTTCCCTAGGCCATTCTGGTTAAGCGTTTGGAGCAGCAGAATTGCGAAAAATTTTTTGCCTTCTCAACCATGCCTTGGCTTCAAACTCCCATATCTCACGAACGGATTGACCTAACCCAAAAATTCCTATTGCATCTGAAAGTCGAACCTCGCCGAATTACAGCGGTATGTGTATTTTTTCCCTAGGCCATTCTGGTTAAGCGTTTGGAGCAGCAGAACTGCGAAAAATTTGTTGCCTTCTCAACCATTTCTTGGCTTCAAACTCCCATATCTCGCGAACGGATTGACCTAACCCAAAAATACCTGTAGCGTCTGGACGTAGAAACTCGCCCGATTACAACGGTAAGTGTATTTTTTCCCTAGGCCATTCTGGTTAAAAGTTTGGAGCAGCAGAATTGCGAAAAATTTTTTGCCTTCTCAACCATTTCTTGGCTTCAAACTCCCATATCTCGCGAACGGATTGAGCTAACCAAAAAATTCCTATTGCATCTGAAAATAGAACCTCGCCCGATTACAGCGGTATGTGTATTTTTTCCCTAGCCCGTTCTGGTCAAGCGTTTGGAGCAGCAGAATTGCGAAAAATTTGTTGTCTTCTCAACCATTTCTTAGCTTCAAACTCCCATATCTCGCGAACGGATTGACCTAACCCAAAAATTCCTATTGCATCTGAAAGTAGAAACTCGCCCGATTACAACGGTATGTGTATTTTGTCCCTAGGCCATTCTGGTTAAGCGTTTGGAGCAGCAGAATTGCGAAAAATTTGTTGCCTTCTCTACCATTTCTTAGCTTCAAACTCCCATATCTCGCGAGCGGATTGACCTAACCCAAAAATTCCTATTGCATCTGAAAGTAGAAACTCGCCCGATTACAACGGTATGTGTATTTTTTCCCTAGGCCATTCTGGTTAAGCGTTTGGAGCAGCAGAATTGCGAAAAATTTTTTGCCTTCTCATCCATTTCTTGGCTTCAAACTCCCATATCTCGCGAACGGATTGACCTAACCCAAAAATTCCTGTAGCGTCTGGACGTAGAAACTCGCCCGATTACAACGGTATGTGTATTTTTGCCCTAGGCCACTCTGGTTAAGCGTTTGGAGCAGCAGAATTGCGATAAATTTGTTGCCTTCTCATCCATTTCTTGGCTTCAAACTCCCATATCTAGCGAACGGATTGACCTAACCCAAAAATTCCTATTGCATCTGAAAGTAGAAACTCGCCCGATTACAACGGTATGTGTATTTTTTCCCTAGGCCATTCTGGTTAAGCGTTTGGAGAAGCAGAATTGCGAAAAATTTTTTATCCTTCTCAACCATTTCTTGGCTTCAAACTCCCATATCTCTCGAACGGATTGACCTAACCCAAAAATTCCTGTAGCGTCTGGAAGTAGAAACTCGCCCGATTTCAACGGTATATGTATTTTTTCCCTAGCCCATTCTGGTCAAGCGTTTGGAGCAGCAGAATTGCGAAAAATTTGTTGTCTTCTCAACCATTTCTTAGCTTCAAACTCCCATATCTCGCGAACGGATTGACCTAACCCAAAAATTCCTATTGCATCTGAAAGTAGAAACTCGTCCGATTACAACCGTATGTTTATTTTTTCCCTAGGCCATTCTGGTTAAGCGTTTGGAGCAGCAGAATTGCGAAAAATTTTTTGCCTTCTCAACCATGCCTTGGCTTCAAACTCCCATATCTCACGAACGGATTGACCTAACCCAAAAATTCCTATTGCATCTGAAAGTAGAAACTCGCCCGATTACAACGGTATGTGTATTTTTTCCCTAGGCCATTCCGGTTAAGCTTTTGGAGCAGCAGAAATGCGAATAATTTTTTGCCTTCTCAACCATTTCTTGGCTTCAAACTCCCATATCTCGCGAACGAATTGACCTAACCCAAAAATACCTGTTGCGTCTGAAAGTAGAAACTCGCCCGATTACAACGGTATGTGTATTTTTTCCCTAGCCCGTTCTGGTCATGCGTTTGGAGCAGCAGAATTGCGAAAAATTTGTTGTCTTCTCAACCATTTCTTAGCTTCAAACTCCCATATCTCGCGAACGGATTGACCTAACCCAAAAATTCCTATTGCATCTGAAAGTATTAGGTGGACCGGAAAGTAATGTCGTTTCTGAGCATGTCACTATTTGATTGTCATTTGTCAGCTCATTGTGTACACTAAAGTCGTAGCAAAGACATTCTGAGGTTATAGTGACTTGTTTAGTTGTAAATAATTAAATTTAAAATTTTTCTTTACAATTTTGGGTGAAATGGCCAGCCAAATACCAGAAGAGGTACATATCCGGCATTGCATGCTTTTTGAGTTTCGCAAGGGTAGTAACGCAACAGTTGCTACCAAAAACATTTGCGATGTTTATCCAAATGCATTAGACGTTCGTTAATGCCAAAGGTGGTTTTCCAAGTTCAAATCCGGTAATTTTGATCTTTCCGACTCGTATCGATCAGGAAGACCAACAACGTTAGACAATGACGTGTTAAGTGCGGAAGTGGAAGCAAATCCGTGTCAGACAATCGAGGAATTGTCAAACAGTCTTAACCAACCTTGGTCGACCATCCAAGAACATTTGCAGCAGATTGGGAAAGTAAGCAGAGCAGGTGTTTGGGTCCCGCATAATCTGTCCGAAGAGAACAAGGCTAACCGATCCACCACATGCAACTTATTGCTTCAACGGCACAATACAGAAGCGTTTTTTGATCGCTTGATCACCGGAGATGAAAAGTGGGTTCTTTATGATAATCCAAAACGCAAAAGGCAGTGGCTCTCTCCAAATGAATCGCCACAAAGTACTGCTAAGCCAGGTTTACACCCCAAAAAGGCCCTTTTGTGTGTTTGGTGGAGTATTCGCGGCGTTGTTCATTTTGAAGTGCTGAAACCTGGACAGACTGTGAATGCAGACCTTTACTGTGATCAATTAGATCGTGTAAATAAATCTTTAATTGAAAAGTGGCCAGCGATTGTCAACAGAAAAGGCGTTATTCTGCAAGACGATAATGCAAGACCGCACTGCGCAAGACGAACCTTGGCAAAAATTAATGAATTGGGGTGGGAGGTACTGGCTCACCCACCATACTCGCCCGATGTTGCACCATCGGATTTCCATTTATTCCGATCGCTTCAACACTTTCTAAGTGGCAAAAGATTTGCAAATTTGGATGATATTCAAAATGCCATCTCTGTATATTTTGCTCAAAAACCAATTGATTTTTATCGATCCGGCATTGAAAATTTGCACACTAGATGGCAAAAGGTTGTTGATAATGAGGGTGATTATATCATTGATTAAAACTAAAAACTCGTTAAAAATTTATGTATTTGAATTTAATGTCGGGAAACGACATTACTTTCCGGTCCACCTGAAACTCGCCCGATTACAACGGTATGTGTATTTTGTCCCTAGGCCATTCTGGTTAAGCGTTTGGAGGAGCAGAATTGCGAAAAATTTGTTGCCTTCTCTACCATTTCTTGGCTTCAAACTCCCATATCTCGCGAACGGATTGACCTAACCCAAAAATGCCTGTTGCGTCTGAAAGTAGAAACTCGCCCGATTACAACGGTATGTGTATTTTTTCCCTAGCCCATTCTGGTTAAGCGTTTGGAGCAGCAGAATTGCGAAAAATTTTTTGCCTTCTCATCCATTTCTTGGCTTCAAACTCCCATATCTCGCGAACGGATTGACCTAACCCAAAAATTCCTATTGCATCTGAAAGTAGAAACTCGCCCGATTACAACGGCATGTGTATTTTTTCCCTAGGCCATTCTGGTTAAGCGTTTGGAGCAACAGAATTGCGAAAAATTTTTTGCCTTCTCAACCATTTCTTGGCTTCAAACTCCCATATCTCGCGAACGGATTGACCTAACCCAAAAATTCCTATTGCATCTGAAAATAGAACCTCGACCGATTACAACGGTATGTGTATTTTTTCCCTAGGCCATTCTGGTTAAGCGTTTGGAGCAGCAGAATTGCGAAAAATTTTTTGCCTTCTCAACCATTTCTTGGCTTCAAACTCGCATATCTCGCGAACGGATTGACCTAACCCAAAAATTCCTATTGCATCTGAAAGTCGAACCTCGCCCGATTACAACGGTATGTGTATTTTTTCCCTAGGCCATTCTGGTTAAGCGTTTGGAGCAGCAGAACTGCGAAAAATTTGTTGCCCTGTCAACCATTTCTTGGCTTCAAACTCCCATATCTCGCGAACGGATTGACATAACCCAAAAATTCCTGTAGCGTCTGGCCGTAGAAACTCGCCCGATTACAACGGTAAGTGTATTTTTTCCCTAGGCCATTCTGGTTAAGCGTTTGGAGCAGCAGAATTGCGAAAAATTTTTTGCCTTCTCATACATTTCTTGGCTCTAAACGCCCATATCTCGCGAACGGATTCACCTAAGCCAAAAATTCCTGTTGCGTCTGAAAGTAGAAACTCGCCCGATTACAACGGTATGTGTATTTTTGCCCTAGGCCACTCTGGTTAAGCGTTTGGAGCAGCAGAAATGCGACAAATTTTTTGCCTTCTCAACCATTTCTTAGCTTCAAACTCCCATATCTCGCGAACGGATTGACCTAACCCAAAAATTCCTATTGCATCTGAAAGTAGAAACTCGCCCGATTACAACGGTATGTTTATTTTTTACCTAGGCCATTCTGGTTAAGCGTTTGGAGCAGCAGAATTGCGAAAAATTTTTTGCCTTCTCAACCATGCCTTGGCTTCAAACTCCCATATCTCACGAACGGATTGACCTAACCCAAAAATTCCTATTGCATCTGAAAGTAGAAACTCGCCCGATTAGAACGGTATGTGTATTTTTTCCCTAGGCCATTCTGGTTAAGCGTTTGGAGCAGCAGAAATGCGAATAATTTTTTGCCTTCTCAACCATTTCTTGGCTTCAAACTCCCATATCTCGCGAACGGATTGACCTAACCCAAAAATACCTGTTGCGTCTGAAAGTAGAAACTTGCCCGATTACAACGGTATGTGTATTTTTTCCCTAGCCCGTTCTGGTCAAGCGTTTGGAGCAGCAGAATTGCGAAAAATTTGTTGTCTTCTCAACCATTTCTTAGCTTCAAACTCCCATATCTCGTGAACGGATTGACCTAACCCAAAAATTCCGATTGCATCTGAAAGTAGAAACTCGCCCGATTACAACGGTATGTGTATTTTGTCCCTAGGCCATTCTGGTTAAGCGTTTGGAGCAGCAGAATTGCGAAAAATTTGTTGCCTTCTCTACCAGTTCTTCGCTTCAAACTCCCATATCTCGCGAACGGATTGACCTAACCCAAAAATTCCTATCGCATCTGAAAGTCGAACCTCGCCCGATTACAACGGTATGTGTATTTTTTCCCTAGGCCATTCTGGTTAAGCGTTTGGAGCAGCAGAAGTGCGAAAAATTTGTTGTCTTCTCAACCATTTCTTAGCTTCAAACTCCCATATCTCGCGAAAGGATTGACCCAACCCAATAATGCCTATTGCATCTGAAAGTTGAAACTCGCCCGATTACAACGGTATGTGTATTTTTTCCCTAGGCAATTCTGGTTAAGCGTTTGGAGCAGCAGAATTGCGAAAAATTTTTTGCCTTCTCAACCATTTCTTGGCTTCAAACACGCATATCTCGCGAACGGATTGACCTAACCCAAAAATTCCTATTGCATCTGAAAGTCGAACCTCGCCCGATTACAACGGTATGTGTATTTTTTCCCTAGGCCATTCTGGTTAAGTGTTTGGAGCAGCAGAACTGCGAAAAATTTGTTGCCTTCTCAACCATTTCTTGGCTTCAAACTCCCATATCTCGCGAACGGATTGACATAACCCAAAAATTCCTGTAGCGTCTGGCCGTAGAAACTCGCCCGATTACAACGGTAAGTGTATTTTTTCCCTAGGCCATTCTGGTTAAGCGTTTGGAGCAGCAGAATTGCGAAAAATTTTTTGCCTTCTCATACATTTCTTGGCTTCAAACTCCCATATCTCGCGGACGGATTCACCTAAGCCAAAAATTCCTGTTGCGTCTGAAAGTAGAAACCCGCCCGATTACAACGGTATGTGTATTTTTGCCCTAGGCCACTCTGGTTAAGCGTTTGGAGCAGCAGAATTGCGAAAAATTTGTTGTCTTCTCAACCATTTCTTAGCTTCAAACGCCCATATCTCGCGACCGGATTGACCTAACCCAAAAATTCCTATTGCATCTGAAAGTAGAAACTCGCCCGATTACAACGGTATGTGTATTTTTTCCCTAGCCCATTCTGTTCAAGCGTTTGGAGCAGCAGAATTGCGAAAAATTTGTTGTCTTCTCAACCATTTCTTGGCTTCAAACTCCCATATCTCGCGAACGGATTGACCTAACCCAAAAATTCCTATTGCATCTGAAAGTAGAAACTCGCCCGATTACAACGGTATGTGTATTTTTGCCCTAGGCCACTCTGGTTAAGCGTTTGGAGCAGCAGAATTGCGAAAAATTTGTTGTCTTCTCAACCATTTCTTAGCTTCAAACTCCCATATCTCGCGACCGGATTGACCTAACCCAAAAATTCCTATTGCATCTGAAAGTAGAAACTCGCCCGATTACAACGGCATGTGTATTTTTTCCCTAGGCCATTCTGGTTAAGCGTTTGGAGCAACAGAATTGCGAAAAATTTTTTGCCTTCTCAACCATTTCTTGGCTTCAAACTCCCATATCTCGCGAACGGATTGACCTAACCCAAAAATTCCTATTGCATCTGAAAATAGAACCTCGACCGATTACAACGGTATGTGTATTTTTTCCCTAGGCCATTCTGGTTAAGCGTTTGGAGCAGCAGAATTGCGAAAAATTTTTTGCCTTCTCAACCATTTCTTGGCTTCAAACTCGCATATCTCGCGAACGGATTGACCTAACCCAAAAATTCCTATTGCATCTGAAAGTCGAACCTCGCCCGATTACAACGGTATGTGTATTTTTTCCCTAGGCCATTCTGGTTAAGCGTTTGGAGCAGCAGAACTGCGAAAAATTTGTTGCCCTGTCAACCATTTCTTGGCTTCAAACTCCCATATCTCGCGAACGGATTGACCTAACCCAAAAATTCCTGTAGCGTCTGTACGTAGAAACTCGCCCGATTACAACGGTAAGTGTATTTTTTCCCTAGGCCATTCTGGTTAAGCGTTTGGAGCAGCAGAATTGCGAAAAATTTTTTGCCTTCTCATACATTTCTTGGCTCTAAACTCCCATATCTCGCGAACGGATTCACCTAACCCAAAAATTCCTATTGCATCTGAAAGTAGAAACTCGCCCGATTACAACGGTATGTTTATTTTTTACCTAGGCCATTCTGGTTAAGCGTTTGGAGCAGCAGAATTGCGAAAAATTTTTTGCCTTCTCAACCATGCCTTGGCTTCAAACTCCCATATCTCACGAACGGATTGACCTAACCCAAAAATTCCTATTGCATCTGAAAGTAGAAACTCGCCCGATTACAACGGTATGTGTATTTTTCCCCTAGGCCATTCCGGTTAAGCGTTTGGAGCAGCAGAAATGCGAATAATTTTTTGCCTTCTCAACCATTTCTTGGCTTCAAACTCCCATATCTCGCGAACGAATTGACCTAACCCAAAAATACCTGTTGCGTCTGAAAGTAGAAACTCGCCCGATCACAACGGTATGTGTATTTTTTCCCTAGCCCGTTCTGGTCAAGCGTTTGGAGCAGCAGAATTGCGAAAAATTTGTTGTCTTCTCAACCATTTCTTAGCTTCAAACTCCCATATCTCGCGAACGGATTGACCTAACCCAAAAATTCCTATTGCATCTGAAAGTATTAGGTGGACCGGAAAGTAATGTCGTTTCTGCGCATGTCACTATTTGATTGTCATTTGTCAGCTCATTGTGTACATTAAAGTCGTAGCAAAGACATTCTGAGGTTATAGTGACTTGTTTAGTTGTAAATAATTAAATTTTAAATTTTTCTTTACAATTTTGGGTGAACTGGCCAGCCAAATACCAGAAGAGGTACATATCCGGCATTGCATGCTTTTTGAGTTTCGCAAGGGTAGTAACGCAACAGTTGCTACCAAAAACATTTGCGATGTTTATCCAAATGCATTAGACGTTCGTAAATGCCAAAGGTGGTTTTCCAAGTTCAAATCCGGTAATTTTGATCTTTCCGACTCGTATCGATCAGGAAGACCAACAACGTTAGACAATGACGTGTTAAGTGCGGAAGTGGAAGCAAATCCGTGTCAGACAATCGAGGAATTGTCAAACAGTCTTAACCAACCTTGGTCGACCATCCAAGAACATTTGCAGCAGATTGGGAAAGTAAGCAGAGCAGGTGTTTGGGTCCCGCATAATCTGTCCGAAGAGAACAAGGCTAACCGATCCACCACATGCAACTTATTGCTTCAACGGCACAATACAGAAGCGTTTTTTGATCGCTTGATCACCGGAGATGAAAAGTGGGTTCTTTATGATAATCCAAAACGCAAAAGGCAGTGGCTCTCTCCAAATGAATCGCCACAAAGTACTGCTAAGCCAGGTTTACACCCCAAAAAGGCCCTTTTGTGTGTTTGGTGGAGTATTCGCGGCGTTGTTCATTTTGAAGTGCTGAAACCTGGACAGACTGTGAATGCAGACCTTTACTGTGATCAATTAGATCGTGTAAATAAATCTTTAATTGAAAAGTGGCCAGCGATTGTCAACAGAAAAGGCGTTATTCTGCAAGACGATAATGCAAGACCGCACTGCGCAAGACGAACCTTGGCAAAAATTAATGAATTGGGGTGGGAGGTACTGGCTCACCCACCATACTCGCCCGATGTTGCACCATCGGATTTCCATTTATTCCGATCGCTTCAACACTTTCTAAGTGGCAAAAGATTTGCAAATTTGGATGATATTCAAAATGCCATCTCTGTATATTTTGCTCAAAAACCAATTGATTTTTATCGATCCGGCATTGAAAATTTGCACACTAGATGGCAAAAGGTTGTTGATAATGAGGGTGATTATATCATTGATTAAAACTAAAAACTCGTTAAAAATTTATGTATTTGAATTTAATGTCGGGAAACGACATTACTTTCCGGTCCACCTGAAACTCGCCCGATTACAACGGTATGTGTATTTTGTCCCTAGGCCATTCTGGTTAAGCGTTTGGAGGAGCAGAATTGCGAAAAATTTGTTGCCTTCTCTACCATTTCTTGGCTTCAAACTCCCATATCTCGCGAACGGATTGACCTAACCCAAAAATGCCTGTTGCGTCTGAAAGTAGAAACTCGCCCGATTACAACGGTATGTGTATTTTTTCCCTAGCCCATTCTGGTTAAGCGTTTGGAGCAGCAGAATTGCGAAAAATTTTTTGCCTTCTCATCCATTTCTTGGCTTCAAACTCCCATATCTCGCGAACGGATTGACCTAACCCAAAAATTCCTATTGCATCTGAAAGTAGAAACTCGCCCGATTACAACGGCATGTGTATTTTTTCCCTAGGCCATTCTGGTTAAGCGTTTGGAGCAACAGAATTGCGAAAAATTTTTTGCCTTCTCAACCATTTCTTGGCTTCAAACTCCCATATCTCGCGAACGGATTGACCTAACCCAAAAATTCCTATTGCATCTGAAAATAGAACCTCGACCGATTACAACGGTATGTGTATTTTTTCCCTAGGCCATTCTGGTTAAGCGTTTGGAGCAGCAGAATTGCGAAAAATTTTTTGCCTTCTCAACCATTTCTTGGCTTCAAACTCGCATATCTCGCGAACGGATTGACCTAACCCAAAAATTCCTATTGCATCTGAAAGTCGAACCTCGCCCGATTACAACGGTATGTGTATTTTTTCCCTAGGCCATTCTGGTTAAGCGTTTGGAGCAGCAGAACTGCGAAAAATTTGTTGCCCTGTCAACCATTTCTTGGCTTCAAACTCCCATATCTCGCGAACGGATTGACCTAACCCAAAAATTCCTGTAGCGTCTGTACGTAGAAACTCGCCCGATTACAACGGTAAGTGTATTTTTTCCCTAGGCCATTCTGGTTAAGCGTTTGGAGCAGCAGAATTGCGAAAAATTTTTTGCCTTCTCATACATTTCTTGGCTCTAAACTCCCATATCTCGCGAACGGATTCTCCTAAGCCAAAAATTCCTGTTGCGTCTGAAAGTAGAAACTCGCCCGATTACAACGGTATGTGTATTTTTGCCCTAGGCCACTCTGGTTAAGCGTTTGGAGCAGCAGAAATGCGACAAATTTTTTGCCTTCTCAACCATTTCTTAGCTTCAAACTCCCATATCTCGCGAACGGATTGACCTAACCCAAAAATTCCTATTGCATCTGAAAGTAGAAACTCGCCCGATTACAACGGTATGTTTATTTTTTACCTAGGCCATTCTGGTTAAGCGTTTGGAGCAGCAGAATTGCGAAAAATTTTTTGCCTTCTCAACCATGCCTTGGCTTCAAACTCCCATATCTCACGAACGGATTGACCTAACCCAAAAATTCCTATTGCATCTGAAAGTAGAAACTCGCCCGATTAGAACGGTATGTGTATTTTTTCCCTAGGCCATTCTGGTTAAGCGTTTGGAGCAGCAGATATGCGAATAATTTTTTGCCTTCTCAACCATTTCTTGGCTTCAAACTCCCATATCTCGCGAACGGATTGACCTAACCCAAAAATACCTGTTGCGTCTGAAAGTAGAAACTTGCCCGATTACAACGGTATGTGTATTTTTTCCCTAGCCCGTTCTGGTCAAGCGTTTGGAGCAGCAGAATTGCGAAAAATTTGTTGTCTTCTCAACCATTTCTTAGCTTCAAACTCCCATATCTCGTGAACGGATTGACCTAACCCAAAAATTCCTATTGCATCTGAAAGTAGAAACTCGCCCGATTACAACGGTATGTGTATTTTGTCCCTAGGCCATTCTGGTTAAGCGTTTGGAGCAGCAGAATTGCGAAAAATTTGTTGCCTTCTCTACCAGTTCTTAGCTTCAAACTCCCATATCTCGCGAACGGATTGACCTAACCCAAAAATTCCTATTGCATCTGAAAGTCGAACCTCGCCCGATTACAACGGTATGTGTATTTTTTCCCTAGGCCATTCTGGTTAAGCGTTTGGAGCAGCAGAAGTGCGAAAAATTTGTTGTCTTCTCAACCATTTCTTAGCTTCAAACTCCCATATCTCGCGAAAGGATTGACCCAACCCAATAATTCCTATTGCATCTGAAAGTAGAAACTCGCCCGATTACAACGGTATGTGTATTTTTTCCCTAGGCAATTCTGGTTAAGCGTTTGGAGCAGCAGAATTGCGAAAAATTTTTTGCCTTCTCAACCATTTCTTGGCTTCAAACTCGCATATCTCGCGAACGGATTGACCTAACCCAAAAATTCCTATTGCATCTGAAAGTCGAACCTCGCCCGATTACAACGGTATGTGTATTTTTTCCCTAGGCCATTCTGGTTAAGCGTTTGGAGCAGCAGAACTGCGAAAAATTTGTTGCCTTCACAACCATTTCTTGGCTTCAAACTCCCATATCTCGCGAACGGATTGACATAACCCAAAAATTCCTGTAGCGTCTGGCCGGTGAAACTCGCCCGATTACAACGGTAAGTGTATTTTTTCCCTAGGCCATTCTGGTTAAGCGTTTGGAGCAGCAGAATTGCGAAAAATTTTTTGCCTTCTCATACATTTCTTGGCTCTAAACTCCCATATCTCGCGAACGGATTCACCTAAGCCAAAAATTCCTGTTGCGTCTGAAAGTAGAAACTCGCCCGATTACAACGGTATGTGTATTTTTGCCCTAGGCCACTCTGGTTAAGCGTTTGGAGCAGCAGAAATGCGACAAATTTTTTGCCTTCTCAACCATTTCTTAGCTTCAAACTCCCATATCTCGCGAACGGATTGACCTAACCCAAAAATTCCTATTGCATCTGAAAGTAGAAACTCGCCCGATTACAACGGTATGTTTATTTTTTACCTAGGCCATTCTGGTTAAGCGTTTGGAGCAGCAGAATTGCGAAAAATTTTTTGCCTTCTCAACCATGCCTTGGCTTCAAACTCCCATATCTCACGAACGGATTGACCTAACCCAAAAATTCCTATTGCATCTGAAAGTAGAAACTCGCCCGATTAGAACGGTATGTGTATTTTTTCCCTAGGCCATTCTGGTTAAGCGTTTGGAGCAGCAGAAATGCGAATAATTTTTTGCCTTCTCAACCATTTCTTGGCTTCAAACTCCCATATCTCGCGAACGGATTGACCTAACCCAAAAATACCTGTTGCGTCTGAAAGTAGAAACTTGCCCGATTACAACGGTATGTGCATTTTTTCCCTAGCCCGTTCTGGTCAAGCGTTTGGAGCAGCAGAATTGCGAAAAATTTGTTGTCTTCTCAACCATTTCTTAGCTTCAAACTCCCATATCTCGTGAACGGATTGACCTAACCCAAAAATTCCGATTGCATCTGAAAGTAGAAACTCGCCCGATTACAACGGTATGTGTATTTTGTCCCTAGGCCATTCTGGTTAAGCGTTTGGAGCAGCAGAATTGCGAAAAATTTGTTGCCTTCTCTACCAGTTCTTAGCTTCAAACTCCCATATCTCGCGAACGGATTGACCTAACCCAAAAATTCCTATTGCATCTGAAAGTCGAACCTCGCCCGATTACAACGGTATGTGTATTTTTTCCCTAGGCCATTCTGGTTAAGCGTTTGGAGCAGCAGAAGTGCGAAAAATTTGTTGTCTTCTCAACCATTTCTTAGCTTCAAACTCCCATATCTCGCGAAAGGATTGACCCAACCCAATAATTCCTATTGCATCTGAAAGTTGAAACTCGCCCGATTACAACGGTATGTGTATTTTTTCCCTAGGCAATTCTGGTTAAGCGTTTGGAGCAGCAGAATTGCGAAAAATTTTTTGCCTTCTCAACCATTTCTTGGCTTCAAACACGCATATCTCGCGAACGGATTGACCCAACCCAAAAATTCCTATTGCATCTGAAAGTCGAACCTCGCCCGATTACAACGGTATGTGTATTTTTTCCCTAGGCCATTCTGGTTAAGCGTTTGGAGCAGCAGAACTGCGAAAAATTTGTTGCCTTCTCAACCATTTCTTGGCTTCAAACTCCCATATCTCGCGAACGGATTGACATAACCCAAAAATTCCTGTAGCGTCTGGCCGTAGAAACTCGCCCGATTACAACGGTAAGTGTATTTTTTCCCTAGGCCATTCTGGTTAAGCGTTTGGAGCAGCAGAATTGCGAAAAATTTTTTGCCTTCTCATACATTTCTTGGCTTCAAACTCCCATATCTCGCGGACGGATTCACCTAAGCCAAAAATTCCTGTTGCGTCTGAAAGTAGAAACCCGCCCGATTACAACGGTATGTGTATTTTTGCCCTAGGCCACTCTGGTTAAGCGTTTGGAGCAGCAGAATTGCGAAAAATTTGTTGTCTTCTCAACCATTTCTTAGCTTCAAACTCCCATATCTCGCGACCGGATTGACCTAACCCAAAAATTCCTATTGCATCTGAAAGTAGAAACTCGCCCGATTACAACGGTATGTGTATTTTTTCCCTAGCCCATTCTGTTCAAGCGTTTGGAGCAGCAGAATTGCGAAAAATTTGTTGCCTTCTCAACCATTTCTTGGCTTCAAACTCCCATATCTCGCGAACGGATTGACCTAACCCAAAAATTCCTATTGCATCTGAAAGTAGAAACTCGCCCGATTACAACGGTATGTGTATTTTTTCCCTAGGCCATTCTGGTTAAGCGTTTGGAGTAGCAGAATTGCGAAAAATTTTTTCCTTCTCAACCATTTCTTGGCTTCAAACCCCCATATCTCGCGAACGGATTGACCTAACCCAAAAATTCCTGTTGCACCTGAAAGTAGAAACTCGCCCGATTACAACGGTATGTGTATTTTTTCCCTAGCCCATTCTGGTTAAGCGTTTGGAGAAGCAGAATTGCGAAAAATTTGTGGTCTTCTTTACCATTTCTTAGCTTCAAACTCCCATATCTCGCGAACGGATTGACCTAACCCAAAACGTCCTATTGCATTTGAAAGTAGAAACTCGCCCGATTACAACGGTATGTGTATTTTTTCCCTAGGCCATTCTGTTTAAGCGTTTGGAGCAGCAGAATTGCGAAAAATTTTCTGCCTTCTCAACCATTTCTTAGATTCAAACTCCCATATCTCACGAACGGATTGACCTAACCCAAAAATTCCTGTTGCATCTGAAAGTAGAAACTCGCCCGATTACAACGGTATGTGTATTTTTTCCCTAGGCCATTCTGGTTAAGCGTTTGGAGCAGCAGAAATGCGAAAAATTTTTTGCCTTCTCAACCATTTCTTAGCTTCAAACTCCCATATCTCGCGAACGGATTGACCTAACCCAAAAATTCCTGTTGCATCTGAAAGTAGAAACTCGCCCGAATACAACGGTATGTGTATTTTTTCCCTAGGCCATTCTGGTTAAGAGTTTGGAGCAGCAGAATTGCGAAAAATTTTTTGCCTTCTCAACCATTTCTTGGCTTCAAACTCCCATATCTCGCGAACGGATTGACCTAACCCAAAAATTCCTATTGCAACTGAAAGTAGAAACTCGCCCGATTACAACGGTATGTGTATTTTTTCCCTAGGCCATTCTGGTTAAGCGTTTGGAGCAGCAGAAGTGCGAAAAATTTGTTGTCTTCTCAACCATTTCTTGGCTTCAAACTCCCATATCTCGCGAACGGATTGACCTAACCCAAAAACTCCTATTGCATCTGAAAGTAGAAACTCGCCCGATTACAACGGTATGTGTATTTTTTCCCTAGGCCATTCTGGTTAAGCGTTTGGAGCAGCAGAAGTGCGAAAAATTTGTTGTCTTATCAACCATTTCTTAGATTCAAACTCCCATATCTCGCGAACGGATTGACCTAACCCAAAACATCCTATTGCATTTGAAAGTAGAAACTCGCCCGATTACAACGGTATGTGTATTTTTTCCCTAGGCCATTCTGGTTAAGCGTTTGGAGCAGCAGAATTGCGAAAAATTTGTTGTCTTCTCTACCATTTCTTGGCTTCAAACTCCCATATCTCGCGAACGGATTGACCTAACCCAAAAATTCCTATTGCACCTGAAAGTAGAAACTCGCCCGATTACAACGGTGTGTGTATTTTTTCCCTAGCCCATTCTGGTTAAGCGTTTGGAGCAGCAGAATTGCGAAAAATTTGTTGTCTTCTCTACCATTTCTTAGCTTCAAACTCCCATATCTCGCGAACGGATTGACCTAACCCAAAACGTCCTATTGCATTTGAAAGTAGAAACTCGCCCGATTACAACGGTATGTGTATTTTTTCCCTAGGCCATTCTGGTTAAGCGTTTGGAGAAGCAGAATTGCGAAAAATTTGTTGTCTTCTTTACCATTTCTTAGCTTCAAACTCCCATATCTCGCGAACGGATTGACCTAACCCAAAACGTCCTATTGCATTTGAAAGTAGAAACTCGCCCGAATACAACGGTATGTGTATTTTTTCCCTAGGCCATTCTGGTTAAGAGTTTGGAGCAGCAGAATTGCGAAAAATTTTTTGCCTTCTCAACCATTTCTTGGCTTCAAACTCCCATATCTCGCGAACGGATTGACCTAACCCAAAAATTCCTATTGCACCTGAAAGTAGAAACTCGCCCGATTACAACGGTATGTGTATTTTTTCCCTAGCCCATTCTGGTTAAGCGTTTGGAGAAGCAGAATTGCGAAAAATTTGTTGTCTTCTTTACCATTTCTTAACTTCAAACTCCCATATCTCGCGAACGGATTGACCTAACCCAAAAATTCCTATTGCATCTGAAAGTAGAAACTCGCCCGATTACAACGGGATGTGTATTTTTTCCCTCGGCCATTCTGGTTAAGCGTTTGGAGCAGCAGAATTGCGAAAAATTTTTGGCCTTCTCAAACATTTCTTGGCTTCAAACTCCCATATCTCGCGAACGGATTGACCTAACCCAAAAATTCCTATTGCACCTGAAAGTAGAAACTCGCCCGATTACAACGGTATGTGTATTTTTACCCTAGGCCATTCTGGTTAAGCGTTTGGAGCAGCAGAATTGCGAAAAATTTTTTGCCTTCTCAACCATTTCTTGGCTTCAAACTCCCATATCTCGCGAACGGATTGACCTAACCCAAAAATTCCTGTAGCGTCTGAAATTAGAAGCTCGCCCGATTACAACGGTATGTGTATTTTTTCCCTAGCCCATTCTGGTTAAGCGTTTGGAGAAGCAGAATTGCGAAAAATTTGTGGTCTTCTTTACCATTTCTTAGCTTCAAACTCCCATATCTCGCGAACGGATTGACCTAACCCAAAACGTCCTATTGCATTTGAAAGAAGAAACTCGCCCGATTACAACGGTATGTGTATTTTTTCCCTAGGCCATTCTGTTTAAGCGTTTGGAGCAGCAGAATTGCGAAAAATTTTCTGCCTTCTCAACCATTTCTTAGATTCAAACTCCCATATCTCACGAACGGATTGACCTAACCCAAAAATTCCTGTTGCATCTGAAAGTAGAAACTCGCCCGATTACAACGGTATGTGTATTTTTTCCCTAGGCCATTCTGGTTAAGCGTTTGGAGCAGCAGAAATGCGAAAAATTTTTTGCCTTCTCAACCATTTCTTAGCTTCAAACTCCCATATCTCGCGAACGGATTGACCTAACCCAAAAATTCCTATTGCATCTGAAAGTAGAAACTCGCCCGATTACAACGGTATGTGTATTTTTTCCCTAGCCCATTCTGTTCAAGCGTTTGGAGCAGCAGAATTGCGAAAAATTTGTTGCCTTCTCAACCATTTCTTGGCTTCAAACTCCCATATCTCGCGAACGGATTGACCTAACCCAAAAATTCCTATTGCATCTGAAGGTAGAAACTCGCCCGATTACAACGGTATGTGTATTTTTTCCCTAGGCCATTCTGGTTAAGCGTTTGGAGTAGCAGAATTGCGAAAAATTTTTTCCTTCTCAACCATTTCTTGGCTTCAAACCCCCATATCTCGCGAACGGATTGACCTAACCCAAAAATTCCTGTTGCACCTGAAAGTAGAAACTCGCCCGATTACAACGGTATGTGTATTTTTTCCCTAGCCCATTCTGGTTAAGCGTTTGGAGAAGCAGAATTGCGAAAAATTTGTGGTCTTCTTTACCATTTCTTAGCTTCAAACTCCCATATCTCGCGAACGGATTGACCTAACCCAAAACGTCCTATTGCATTTGAAAGTAGAAACTCGCCCGATTACAACGGTATGTGTATTTTTTCCCTAGGCCATTCTGTTTAAGCGTTTGGAGCAGCAGAATTGCGAAAAATTTTCTGCCTTCTCAACCATTTCTTAGATTCAAACTCCCATATCTCACGAACGGATTGACCTAACCCAAAAATTCCTGTTGCATCTGAAAGTAGAAACTCGCCCGATTACAACGGTATGTGTATTTTTTCCCTAGGCCATTCTGGTTAAGCGTTTGGAGCAGCAGAAATGCGAAAAATTTTTTGCCTTCTCAACCATTTCTTAGCTTCAAACTCCCATATCTCGCGAACGGATTGACCTAACCCAAAAATTCCTGTTGCATCTGAAAGTAGAAACTCGCCCGAATACAACGGTATGTGTATTTTTTCCCTAGGCCATTCTGGTTAAGAGTTTGGAGCAGCAGAATTGCGAAAAATTTTTTGCCTTCTCAACCATTTCTTGGCTTCAAACTCCCATATCTCGCGAACGGATTGACCTAACCCAAAACTTCCTATTGCACCTGAAAGTAGAAACTCGCCCGATTACAACGGTATGTGTATTTTTTCCCTAGCCCATTCTGGTTAAGCGTTTGGAGAAGCAGAATTGCGAAAAATTTGTTGTCTTCTTTACCATTTCTTAACTTCAAACTCCCATATCTCGCGAACGGATTGACCTAACCCAAAAATTCCTATTGCATCTGAAAGTAGAAACTCGCCCGATTACAACGGTATGTGTATTTTTTCCCTAGGCCATTCTGGTTAAGCGTTTGGAGCAGCAGAAGTGCGAAAAATTTGTTGTCTTCTCAACCATTTCTTGGCTTCAAACTCCCATATCTCGCGAACGGATTGACCTAACCCAAAAACTCCTATTGCATCTGAAAGTAGAAACTCGCCCGATTACAACGGTATGTGTATTTTTTCCCTAGGCCATTCTGGTTAAGCGTTTGGAGCAGCAGAAGTGCGAAAAATTTGTTGTCTTATCAACCATTTCTTAGATTCAAACTCCCATATCTCGCGAACGGATTGACCTAACCCGAAACATCCTATTGCATTTGAAAGTAGAAACTCGCCCGATTACAACGGTATGTGTATTTTTTCCCTAGGCCATTCTGGTTAAGCGTTTGGAGCAGCAGAATTGCGAAAAATTTGTTGTCTCCTCTACCATTTCTTGGCTTCAAACTCCCATATCTCGCGAACGGATTGACCTAACCCAAAAATTCCTATTGCACCTGAAAGTAGAAACTCGCCCGATTACAACGGTGTGTGTATTTTTTCCCTAGCCCATTCTGGTTAAGCGTTTGGAGCAGCAGAATTGCGAAAAATTTGTTGTCTTCTCTACCATTTCTTAGCTTCAAACTCCCATATCTCGCGAACGGATTGACCTAACCCAAAACGTCCTATTGCATTTGAAAGTAGAAACTCGCCCGATTACAACGGTATGTGTATTTTTTCCCTAGGCCATTCTGGTTAAGCGTTTGGAGCAGCAGAATTGCGAAAAATTTTCTGCCTTCTCAACCATTTCTTAGCTTCAAACTCCCATATCTCGCGAACGGATTGACCTAACCCAAAAATTCCTGTGGGATCTGAAAGTAGAAACTCGCCCGATTACAACGGTATGTGTATTTTTTCCCTAGGCCATTCTGGTTAAGCGTTTGGAGCAGCAGAAATGCGAAAAATTTTTTGCCTTCTCAACCATTTCTTAGCTTCAAACTCCCATATCTCGCGAACGGATTGACCTAACCCAAAAATTCCTGTTGCACCTGAAAGTAGAAACTCGCCCGATTACAACGGTATGTGTATTTTTTCCCTAGCCCATTCTGGTTAAGCGTTTGGAGAAGCAGAATTGCGAAAAATTTGTTGTCTTCTTTACCATTTCTTAGCTTCAAACTCCCATATCTCGCGAACGGATTGACCTAACCCAAAACGTCCTATTGCATTTGAAAGTAGAAACTCGCCCGATTACAACGGTATGTGTATTTTTTCCCTAGGCCATTCTGGTTAAGTGTTTGGAGCAGCAGAATTGCGAAAAATTTTCTGCCTTCTCAACCATTTCTTAGATTCAAACTCCCATATCTCACGAACGGATTGACCTAACCCAAAAATTCCTGTTGCATCTGAAAGTAGAAACTCGCCCGATTACAACGGTATGTGTATTTTTTCCCTAGGCCATTCTGGTTAAGCGTTTGGAGCAGCAGAAATGCGAAAAACTTTTTGCCTTCTCAACCATTTCTTAGCTTCAAACTCCCATATCTCGCGAACGGATTGACCTAACCCAAAAATTCCTGTTGCATCTGAAAGTAGAAACTCGCCCGAATACAACGGTATGTGTATTTTTTCCCTAGGCCATTCTGGTTAAGAGTTTGGAGCAGCAGAATTGCGAAAAATTTTTTGCCTTCTCAACCATTTCTTGGCTTCAAACTCCCATATCTCGCGAACGGATTGACCTAACCCAAAAATTCCTATTGCACCTGAAAGTAGAAACTCGCCCGATTACAACGGTATGTGTATTTTTTCCCTAGCCCATTCTGGTTAAGCGTTTGGAGAAGCAGAATTGCGAAAAATTTGTTGTCTTCTTTACCATTTCTTAACTTCAAACTCCCATATCTCGCGAACGGATTGACCTAACCCAAAAATTCCTATTGCATCTGAAAGTAGAAACTCGCCCGATTACAACGGTATGTGTATTTTTTCCCTAGGCCATTCTGGTTAAGCGTTTGGAGCAGCAGAAGTGCGAAAAATTTGTTGTCTTCTCAACCATTTCTTGGCTTCAAACTCCCATATCTCGCGAACGGATTGACCTAACCCAAAAACTCCTATTGCATCTGAAAGTAGAAACTCGCCCGATTACAACGGTATGTGTATTTTTTCCCTAGGCCATTCTGGTTAAGCGTTTGGAGCAGCAGAAGTGCGAAAAATTTGTTGTCTTATCAACCATTTCTTAGCTTCAAACTCCCATATCTCGCGAACGGATTGACCTAACCCAAAACATCCTATTGCATTTGAAAGTAGAAACTCGCCCGATTACAACGGTATGTGTATTTTTTCCCTAGGCCATTCTGGTTAAGCGTTTGGAGCAGCAGAATTGCGAGAAATTTGTTGTCTTCTCTACCATTTCTTGGCTTCAAACTCCCATATCTCGCGAACGGATTGACCTAACCCAAAAATTCCTATTGCACCTGAAAGTAGAAACTCGCCCGATTACAACGGTATGTGTATTTTTTCCCTAGCCCATTCTGGTTAAGCGTTTGGAGCAGCAGAATTGCGAAAAATTTGTTGTCTTCTCTACCATTTCTTAGCTTCAAACTCCCATATCTCGCGAACGGATTGACCTAACTCAAAACGTCCTATTGCATTTGAAAGTAGAAACTCGCCCGATTACAACGGTATGTGTATTTTTTCCCTAGGCCATTCTGGTTAAGCGTTTGGAGCAGCAGAATTGCGAAAAATTTTCTGCCTTCTCAACCATTTCTTAGCTTCAAACTCCCATATCTCGCGAACGGATTGACCTAACCCAAAAATTCCTGTGGGATCTGAAAGTAGAAACTCGCCCGATTACAACGGTATGTGTATTTTTTCCCTAGGCCATTCTGGTTAAGCGTTTGGAGCAGCAGAAATGCGAAAAATTTTTTGCCTTCTCAACCATTTCTTAGCTTCAAACTCCCATATCTCACGAACGGATTGACCTAACCCAAAAATTCCTGTTGCATCTGAAAGTAGAAACTCGCCCGAATACAACGGTATGTGTATTTTTTCCCTAGGCCATTCTGGTTAAGAGTTTGGAGCAGCAGAATTGCGAAAAATTTTTTGCCTTCTCAACCATTTCTTGGCTTCAAACTCCCATATCTCGCGAACGGATTGACCTAACCCAAAAATTCCTATTGCACCTGAAAGTAGAAACTCGCCCGATTACAACGGTATGTGTATTTTTTCCCTAGCCCATTCTGGTTAAGCGTTTGGAGAAGCAGAATTGCGAAAAATTTGTTGTCTTCTTTACCATTTCTTAACTTCAAACTCCCATATCTCGCGAACGGATTGACCTAACCCAAAAATTCCTATTGCATCTGAAAGTAGAAACTCGCCCGATTACAACGGTATGTGTATTTTTTCCCTCGGCCATTCTGGTTAAGCGTTTGGAGCAGCAGAATTGCGAAAAATTTTTGGCCTTCTCAAACATTTCTTGGCTTCAAACTCCCATATCTCGCGAACGGATTGACCTAACCCGAAACATCCTATTGCATTTGAAAGTAGAAACTCGCCCGATTACAACGGTATGTGTATTTTTTCCCTAGGCCATTCTGGTTAAGCGTTTGGAGCAGCAGAATTGCGAAAAATTTGTTGTCTTCTCTACCATTTCTTGGCTTCAAACTCCCATATCTCGCGAACGGATTGACCTAACCCAAAAATTCCTATTGCACCTGAAAGTAGAAACTCGCCCGATTACAACGGTGTGTGTATTTTTTCCCTAGCCCATTCTGGTTAAGCGTTTGGAGCAGCAGAATTGCGAAAAATTTGTTGTCTTCTCTACCATTTCTTAGCTTCAAACTCCCATATCTCGCGAACGGATTGACCTAACCCAAAACGTCCTATTGCATTTGAAAGTAGAAACTCGCCCGATTACAACGGTATGTGTATTTTTTCCCTAGGCCATTCTGGTTAAGCGTTTGGAGCAGCAGAATTGCGAAAAATTTTCTGCCTTCTCAACCATTTCTTAGCTTCAAACTCCCATATCTCGCGAACGGATTGACCTAACCCAAAAATTCCTGTGGGATCTGAAAGTAGAAACTCGCCCGATTACAACGGTATGTGTATTTTTTCCCTAGGCCATTCTGGTTAAGCGTTTGGAGCAGCAGAAATGCGAAAAATTTTTTGCCTTCTCAACCATTTCTTAGCTTCAAACTCCCATATCTCGCGAACGGATTGACCTAACCCAAAAATTCCTGTTGCACCTGAAAGTAGAAACTCGCCCGATTACAACGGTATGTGTATTTTTTCCCTAGCCCATTCTGGTTAAGCGTTTGGAGAAGCAGAATTGCGAAAAATTTGTTGTCTTCTTTACCATTTCTTAGCTTCAAACTCCCATATCTCGCGAACGGATTGACCTAACCCAAAACGTCCTATTGCATTTGAAAGTAGAAACTCGCCCGATTACAACGGTATGTGTATTTTTTCCCTAGGCCATTCTGGTTAAGTGTTTGGAGCAGCAGAATTGCGAAAAATTTTCTGCCTTCTCAACCATTTCTTAGATTCAAACTCCCATATCTCACGAACGGATTGACCTAACCCAAAAATTCCTGTTGCATCTGAAAGTAGAAACTCGCCCGATTACAACGGTATGTGTATTTTTTCCCTAGGCCATTCTGGTTAAGCGTTTGGAGCAGCAGAAATGCGAAAAACTTTTTGCCTTCTCAACCATTTCTTAGCTTCAAACTCCCATATCTCGCGAACGGATTGACCTAACCCAAAAATTCCTGTTGCATCTGAAAGTAGAAACTCGCCCGAATACAACGGTATGTGTATTTTTTCCCTAGGCCATTCTGGTTAAGTGTTTGGAGCAGCAGAATTGCGAAAAATTTTTTGCCTTCTCAACCATTTCTTGGCTTCAAACTCCCATATCTCGCGAACGGATTGACCTAACCCAAAAATTCCTATTGCACCTGAAAGTAGAAACTCGCCCGATTACAACGGTATGTGTATTTTTTCCCTTGCCCATTCTGGTTAAGCGTTTGGAGAAGCAGAATTGCGAAAAATTTGTTGTCTTCTTTACCATTTCTTAACTTCAAACTCCCATATCTCGCGAACGGATTGACCTAACCCAAAAATTCCTATTGCATCTGAAAGTAGAAACTCGCCCGATTACAACGGTATGTGTATTTTTTCCCTAGGCCATTCTGGTTAAGAGTTTGGAGCAGCAGAATTGCGAAAAATTTTCTGCCTTCTCAACCATTTCTTAGCTTCAAACTCCCATATTTCGCGAACGGATTGACCTAACCCAAAAATTCCTGTGGGATCTGAAAGTAGAAACTCGCCCGATTACAACGGTATGTGTATTTTTTCCCTAGGCCATTCTGGTTAAGCGTTTGGAGCAGCAGAAATGCGAAAAATTTTTTGCCTTCTCAACCATTTCTTAGCTTCAAACTCCCATATCTCAGGAACGGATTGACCTAACCCAAAAATTCCTGTTGCATCTGAAAGTAGAAACTCGCCCGAATACAACGGTATGTGTATTTTTTCCCTAGGCCATTCTGGTTAAGAGTTTGGAGCAGCAGAATTGCGAAAAATTTTTTGCCTTCTCAACCATTTCTTGGCTTCAAACTCCCATATCTCGCGAACGGATTGACCTAACCCAAAAATTCCTATTGCACCTGAAAGTAGAAACTCGCCCGATTACAACGGTATGTGTATTTTTACCCTAGGCCATTCTGGTTAAGCGTTTGGAGCAGCAGAATTGCGAAAAATTTTTTGCCTTCTCAACCATTTCTTGGCTTCAAACTCCCATATCTCGCGAACGGATTGACCTAACCCAAAAATTCCTGTAGCGTCTGAAATTAGAAGCTCGCCCGATTACAACGGTATGTGTATTTTTTCCCTAGGCCATTCTGGTTAAGCGTTTGGAGCAGCAGAAATGCGAAAAATTTTTTGCCTTCTCAACCATTTCTTAGCTTCAAACTCCCATATCTCACGAACGGATTGACCTAACCCAAAAATTCCTGTTGCATCTGAAAGTAGAAACTCGCCCGAATACAACGGTATGTGTATTTTTTCCCTAGGCCATTCTGGTTAAGAGTTTGGAGCAGCAGAATTGCGAAAAATTTTTTGCCTTCTCAACCATTTCTTGGCTTCAAACTCCCATATCTCGCGAACGGATTGACCTAACCCAAAAATTCCTATTGCACCTGAAAGTAGAAACTCGCCCGATTACAACGGTATGTGTATTTTTTCCCTAGCCCATTCTGGTTAAGCGTTTGGAGAAGCAGAATTGCGAAAAATTTGTTGTCTTCTTTACCATTTCTTAACTTCAAACTCCCATATCTCGCGAACGGATTGACCTAACCCAAAAATTCCTATTGCATCTGAAAGTAGAAACTCGCCCGATTACAACGGTATGTGTATTTTTTCCCTCGGCCATTCTGGTTAAGCGTTTGGAGCAGCAGAATTGCGAAAAATTTTTGGCCTTCTCAAACATTTCTTGGCTTCAAACTCCCATATCTCGCGAACGGATTGACCTAACCCGAAACATCCTATTGCATTTGAAAGTAGAAACTCGCCCGATTACAACGGTATGTGTATTTTTTCCCTAGGCCATTCTGGTTAAGCGTTTGGAGCAGCAGAATTGCGAAAAATTTGTTGTCTTCTCTACCATTTCTTGGCTTCAAACTCCCATATCTCGCGAACGGATTGACCTAACCCAAAAATTCCTATTGCACCTGAAAGTAGAAACTCGCCCGATTACAACGGTGTGTGTATTTTTTCCCTAGCCCATTCTGGTTAAGCGTTTGGAGCAGCAGAATTGCGAAAAATTTGTTGTCTTCTCTACCATTTCTTAGCTTCAAACTCCCATATCTCGCGAACGGATTGACCTAACCCAAAACGTCCTATTGCATTTGAAAGTAGAAACTCGCCCGATTACAACGGTATGTGTATTTTTTCCCTAGGCCATTCTGGTTAAGCGTTTGGAGCAGCAGAATTGCGAAAAATTTTCTGCCTTCTCAACCATTTCTTAGCTTCAAACTCCCATATCTCGCGAACGGATTGACCTAACCCAAAAATTCCTGTGGGATCTGAAAGTAGAAACTCGCCCGATTACAACGGTATGTGTATTTTTTCCCTAGGCCATTCTGGTTAAGCGTTTGGAGCAGCAGAAATGCGAAAAATTTTTTGCCTTCTCAACCATTTCTTAGCTTCAAACTCCCATATCTCGCGAACGGATTGACCTAACCCAAAAATTCCTGTTGCACCTGAAAGTAGAAACTCGCCCGATTACAACGGTATGTGTATTTTTTCCCTAGCCCATTCTGGTTAAGCGTTTGGAGAAGCAGAATTGCGAAAAATTTGTTGTCTTCTTTACCATTTCTTAGCTTCAAACTCCCATATCTCGCGAACGGATTGACCTAACCCAAAACGTCCTATTGCATTTGAAAGTAGAAACTCGCCCGATTACAACGGTATGTGTATTTTTTCCCTAGGCCATTCTGGTTAAGTGTTTGGAGCAGCAGAATTGCGAAAAATTTTCTGCCTTCTCAACCATTTCTTAGATTCAAACTCCCATATCTCACGAACGGATTGACCTAACCCAAAAATTCCTGTTGCATCTGAAAGTAGAAACTCGCCCGATTACAACGGTATGTGTATTTTTTCCCTAGGCCGTTCTGGTTAAGCGTTTGGAGCAGCAGAAATGCGAAAAACTTTTTGCCTTCTCAACCATTTCTTAGCTTCAAACTCCCATATCTCGCGAACGGATTGACCTAACCCAAAAATTCCTGTTGCATCTGAAAGTAGAAACTCGCCCGAATACAACGGTATGTGTATTTTTTCCCTAGGCCATTCTGGTTAAGTGTTTGGAGCAGCAGAATTGCGAAAAATTTTTTGCCTTCTCAACCATTTCTTGGCTTCAAACTCCCATATCTCGCGAACGGATTGACCTAACCCAAAAATTCCTATTGCACCTGAAAGTAGAAACTCGCCCGATTACAACGGTATGTGTATTTTTTCCCTTGCCCATTCTGGTTAAGCGTTTGGAGAAGCAGAATTGCGAAAAATTTGTTGTCTTCTTTACCATTTCTTAACTTCAAACTCCCATATCTCGCGAACGGATTGACCTAACCCAAAAATTCCTATTGCATCTGAAAGTAGAAACTCGCCCGATTACAACGGTATGTGTATTTTTTCCCTAGGCCATTCTGGTTAAGAGTTTGGAGCAGCAGAATTGCGAAAAATTTTCTGCCTTCTCAACCATTTCTTAGCTTCAAACTCCCATATTTCGCGAACGGATTGACCTAACCCAAAAATTCCTGTGGGATCTGAAAGTAGAAACTCGCCCGATTACAACGGTATGTGTATTTTTTCCCTAGGCCATTCTGGTTAAGCGTTTGGAGCAGCAGAAATGCGAAAAATTTTTTGCCTTCTCAACCATTTCTTAGCTTCAAACTCCCATATCTCACGAACGGATTGACCTAACCCAAAAATTCCTGTTGCATCTGAAAGTAGAAACTCGCCCGAATACAACGGTATGTGTATTTTTTCCCTAGGCCATTCTGGTTAAGAGTTTGGAGCAGCAGAATTGCGAAAATTTTTTTGCCTTCTCAACCATTTCTTGGCTTCAAACTCCCATATCTCGCGAACGGATTGACCTAACCCAAAAATTCCTATTGCACCTGAAAGTAGAAACTCGCCCGATTACAACGGTATGTGTATTTTTACCCTAGGCCATTCTGGTTAAGCGTTTGGAGCAGCAGAATTGCGAAAAATTTTTTGCCTTCTCAACCATTTCTTGGCTTCAAACTCCCATATCTCGCGAACGGATTGACCTAACCCAAAAATTCCTGTAGCGTCTGAAATTAGAAGCTCGCCCGATTACAACGGTATGTGTATTTTTTCCCTAGGCCATTCTGGTTAAGCGTTTGGAGCAGCAGAATTGCGAAAAATTTGTTGTCTTATCAACCATTTCTTAGCTTCAAACTCCCATATCTCGCGAACGGATTGACCTAACCCAAAAATTCCTATTGCATCTGAAAGTAGAAACTCGCCCGATTACAACGGTATGTGTATTTTTTCCCTAGGCCATTCTGGTTAAGCGTTTGGAGCAGCAGAATTGCGAAAAATTTTCTGCCTTCTCAACTATTTCTTATCTTCAAACTCCCATATCTCGCGAACAGATTGACCTAACCGAAAAATTCCTGTTGCATCTGAAAGTAGAAACTCGCCCGATTACAACGGTATTTGTATTTTTTCCCTCGGCCATTCTGGTTAAGCGTTTGGAGCAGCAGAATTGCGAAAAATTTTTGGCCTTCTCAAACATTTCTTGGCTTCAAACTCCCATATCTCGCGAACGGATCGACCTAACCCAAAAATTCCTATTGCACCTGAAAGTAGAAACTCGCCCGATTACAACGGTATGTGTATTTTTTCCCTAGCCCATTCTGGTTAAGCGTTTGGAGCAGCAGAATTGCGAAAAATTTGTTGTCTTCTCTACCATTTCTTAGCTTCAAACTCCCATATCTCGCGAACGGATTGACCTAACCCAAAAATTCCTATTGCATCTGAAAGTAGAATCTCGCCCGATTACAACGCTATGTGTATTTTTTCCCTAGGCCATTCTGGTTAAGCGTTTGGAGCAGCAGAATTGCGAAAAATTTTTTGCCTTCTCAACCATTCCTTGGCTTCAAACTCCCATATTTCGCGAACGGATTGACCTAACCCAAAAATTCCTGTTGCGTCTGAAAGTAGAAACTCGCCCGATTCCAGCGGTATGTGTATTTTTACCCTAGGCCATTCTGGTTAAGCGTTTGGAGCAGCAGAATTGCGAAAAATTTTTTGCCTTCTCAACCATTTCTTGGCTTCAAACTCCTATATCTCGCGAGCGGATTGACCTAACCCAAAAATTCCTGTAGCGTCTGAAAGTAGAAGCTCGCCCGATTACATCGGTATGTGTATTTTTTCCCTAGCCAATTCTGGTTAAGCGTTTGGAGCAGCAGAATTGCGAAAAATTTGTTGTCTTCTCTACCATTTCTTAGCTTCAAACTCCCATATCTCGCGAACGGATTGACCTAACCCAAAAATTCCTATTGCATCTGAAAGTAGAAACTCGCCCGATTACAACGGCATGTGTATTTTTTCCCTAGGCCATTCTGGCTAAGCGTTTGGAGCAGCAGAATTGCGAAAAATTTTTTGCCATCTCAACCATTTCTTGGCTTCAAACTCCCATATCTCGTGAACGGATTGACCTAACCCAAAAATTCCTATTGCATCTGAAAGTAGAAACTCGCCAGATTACAACGGTATGTGTATTTTTTCCCTAGGCCATTCTGGTTAAGAGTTTGGAGCAGCAGAATTGCGAAAAATTTTTTGCCTTCTCAACCATTTCTTGGCTTCAAACTCCCATATCTCGCGAACGGATTGACCTAACCCAAAAATTCCTATTGCACCTGAAAGTAGAAACTCGCCCGATTACAACGGTATATGTATTTTTTCCCTAGCCCATTCTGGTTAAGCGTTTGGAGAAGCAGAATTGCGAAAAATTTGTTGTCTTCTTTACCATTTCTTAACTTCAAACTCCCATATCTCGCGAACGGATTGACCTAACCCAAAAATTCCTATTGCATCTGAAAGTAGAAACTCGCCCGATTACAACGGTATGTGTATTTTTTCCCTAGGCCATTCTGGTTAAGCGTTTGGAGCAGCAGAAGTGCGAAAAATTTGTTGTCTTCTCAACCATTTCTTGGCTTCAAACTCCCATATCTCGCGAACGGATTGACCTAACCCAAAAACTCCTATTGCATCTGAAAGTAGGAACTCGCCCGATTACAACGGTATGTGTATTTTTTCCCTAGGCCATTCTGGTTAAGCGTTTGGAGCAGCAGAAGTGCGAAAAATTTGTTGTCTTATCAACCATTTATTAGCTTCAAACTCCCATATCTCGCGAACGGATTGACCTAACCCAAAACGTCCTATTGCATTTGAAAGTAGAAACTCGCCCGATTACAACGGTATGTGTATTTTTTCCCTAGGCCATTCTGGTTAAGCGTTTGGAGCAGCAGAATTGCGAAAAATTTTCTGCCTTCTCAACCATTTCTTAGCTTCAAACTCCCATATCTCGCGAACGGATTGACCTAACCCAAAAATTCCTGTGGGATCTGAAAGTAGAAACTCGCCCGATTACAACGGTATGTGTATTTTTTCCCTAGGCCATTCTGGTTAAGCGTTTGGAGCAGCAGAAATGCGAAAAATTTTTTGCCTTCTCAACCATTTCTTAGCTTCAAACTCCCATATCTCACGAACGGATTGACCTAACCCAAAAATTCCTGTTGCATCTGAAAGTAGAAACTCGCCCGAATACAACGGTATGTGTATTTTTTCCCTAGGCCATTCTGGTTAAGAGTTTGGAGCAGCAGAATTGCGAAAAATTTTTTGCCTTCTCAACCATTTCTTGGCTTCAAACTCCCATATCTCGCGAACGGATTGACCAAACCCAAAAATTCCTATTGCACCTGAAAGTAGAAACTCGCCCGATTACAACGGTATGTGTATTTCTACCCTAGGCCATTCTGGTTAAGCGTTTGGAGCAGCAGAATTGCGAAAAATTTTTTGCCTTCTCAACCATTTCTTGGCTTCAAACTCCCATATCTCGCGAACGGATTGACCTAACCCAAAAATTCCTGTAGCGTCTGAAATTAGAAGCTCGCCCGATTACAACGGTATGTGTATTTTTTCCCTAGGCCATTCTGGTTAAGCGTTTGGAGCAGCAGAATTGCGAAAAATTTGTTGTCTTATCAACCATTTCTTAGCTTCAAACTCCCATATCTCGCGAACGGATTGACCTAACCCAAAAATTCCTATTGCATCTGAAAGTAGAAACTCGCCCGATTACAACGGTATGTGTATTTTTTCCCTAGGCCATTCTGGTTAAGCGTTTGGAGCAGCAGAATTGCGAAAAATTTTCTGCCTTCTCAACTATTTCTTATCTTCAAACTCCCATATCTCGCGAACGGATTGACCTAACCGAAAAATTCCTGTTGCATCTGAAAGTAGAAACTCGCCCGATTACAACGGTATTTGTATTTTTTCCCTCGGCCATTCTGGTTAAGCGTTTGGAGCAGCAGAATTGCGAAAAATTTTTGGCCTTCTCAAACATTTCTTGGCTTCAAACTCCCATATCTCGCGAACGGATCGACCTAACCCAAAAATTCCTATTGCACCTGAAAGTAGAAACTCGCCCGATTACAACGGTATGTGTATTTTTTCCCTAGCCCATTCTGGTTAAGCGTTTGGAGCAGCAGAATTGCGAAAAATTTGTTGTCTTCTCTACCATTTCTTAGCTTCAAACTCCCATATCTCGCGAACGGATTGACCTAACCCAAAAATTCCTATTGCATCTGAAAGTAGAATCTCGCCCGATTACAACGCTATGTGTATTTTTTCCCTAGGCCATTCTGGTTAAGCGTTTGGAGCAGCAGAATTGCGAAAAATTTTTTGCCTTCTCAACCATTCCTTGGCTTCAAACTCCCATATTTCGCGAACGGATTGACCTAACCCAAAAATTCCTGTTGCGTCTGAAAGTAGAAACTCGCCCGATTCCAGCGGTATGTGTATTTTTACCCTAGGCCATTCTGGTTAAGCGTTTGGAGCAGCAGAATTGCGAAAAATTTTTTGCCTTCTCAACCATTTCTTGGCTTCAAACTCCTATATCTCGCGAGCGGATTGACCTAACCCAAAAATTCCTGTAGCGTCTGAAAGTAGAAGCTCGCCCGATTACATCGGTATGTGTATTTTTTCCCTAGCCAATTCTGGTTAAGCGTTTGGAGCAGCAGAATTGCGAAAAATTTGTTGTCTTCTCTACCATTTCTTAGCTTCAAACTCCCATATCTCGCGAACGGATTGACCTAACCCAAAAATTCCTATTGCATCTGAAAGTAGAAACTCGCCCGATTACAACGGCATGTGTATTTTTTCCCTAGGCCATTCTGGCTAAGCGTTTGGAGCAGCAGAATTGCGAAAAATTTTTTGCCATCTCAACCATTTCTTGGCTTCAAACTCCCATATCTCGCGAACGGATTGACCTAACCCAAAAATTCCTATTGCATCTGAAAGTAGAAACTCGCCAGATTACAACGGTATGTGTATTTTTTCCCTAGGCCATTCTGGTTAAGAGTTTGGAGCAGCAGAATTGCGAAAAATTTTTTGCCTTCTCAACCATTTCTTGGCTTCAAACTCCCATATCTCGCGAACGGATTGACCTAACCCAAAAATTCCTATTGCACCTGAAAGTAGAAACTCGCCCGATTACAACGGTATGTGTATTTTTTCCCTAGCCCATTCTGGTTAAGCGTTTGGAGAAGCAGAATTGCGAAAAATTTGTTGTCTTCTTTACCATTTCTTAACTTCAAACTCCCATATCTCGCGAACGGATTGACCTAACCCAAAAATTCCTATTGCATCTGAAAGTAGAAACTCGCCCGATTACAACGGTATGTGTATTTTTTCCCTAGGCCATTCTGGTTAAGCGTTTGGAGCAGCAGAAGTGCGAAAAATTTGTTGTCTTCTCAACCATTTCTTGGCTTCAAACTCCCATATCTCGCGAACGGATTGACCTAACCCAAAAACTCCTATTGCATCTGAAAGTAGGAACTCGCCCGATTACAACGGTATGTGTATTTTTTCCCTAGGCCATTCTGGTTAAGCGTTTGGAGCAGCAGAAGTGCGAAAAATTTGTTGTCTTATCAACCATTTATTAGCTTCAAACTCCCATATCTCGCGAACGGATTGACCTAACCCAAAACGTCCTATTGCATTTGAAAGTAGAAACTCGCCCGATTACAACGGTATGTGTATTTTTTCCCTAGGCCATTCTGGTTAAGCGTTTGGAGCAGCAGAATTGCGAAAAATTTTCTGCCTTCTCAACCATTTCTTAGCTTCAAACTCCCATATCTCGCGAACGGATTGACCTAACCCAAAAATTCCTATTGCATCTGAAAGTAGAAACTCGCCCGATTACAACGGTATGTGTATTTTTTCCCTAGGCCATTCTGGTTAAGCGTTTGGAGCAGCAGAAGTGCGAAAAATTTGTTGTCTTCTCAACCATTTCTTAGCTTCAAACTCCCATATCTCGCGAACGGATTGACCTAACCCAAAAATTCCTATTGCATCTGAAAGTAGAAACTCGCCCGATTACAACGGTATGTGTATTGTGTCCCTAGGCCATTCTGGTTAAGCGTTTGGAGCAGCAGAAGTGCGAAAAATTTGTTGTCTTCTCAAACATTTCTTAACTTCAAACTCCCATATCTCGCGAAAAGATTGACCCAACCCAAAAATTCCTATTGCATCTGAAAGTAGAAACTCGCCCGATTACAACGGTATGTGTATTTTTTCCCTAGGCCATTCTGGTTAAGCGTTTGGAGCAGCAGAAGTGCGAAAAATTTGTTGTCTTCTCAACCATTTCTTGGCTTCAAACTCCCATATCTCGCGAACGGATTGACCTAACCCAAAAACTCCTATTGCATCTGAAAGTAGAAACTCGCCCGATTACAACGGTATGTGTATTTTTTCCCTAGGCCATTCTGGTTAAGCGTTTGGAGCAGCAGAAGTGCGAAAAATTTGTTGTCTTATCAACCATTTATTAGCTTCAAACTCCCATATCTCGCGAACGGATTGACCTAACCCAAAACGTCCTATTGCATTTGAAAGTAGAAACTCGCCCGATTACAACGGTATGTGTATTTTTTCCCTAGGCCATTCTGGTTAAGCGTTTGGAGCAGCAGAATTGCGAAAAATTTGTTGCCTTCTCATCCATTTCTTGGCTTCAAACTCCCATATCTCGCGAACGGATTGACCTAACCCAAAAATTCCTATTGCATCCGAAAATAGAACCTCGCCCGATTACAGCGGTATGTGTATTTTTTCCCTAGGCCATTCTGGTTAAGCGTTTGGAGCAGCAGAATTGCGAAAAATTTGTTGCCTTCTCATCCATTTCTTGGCTTCAAACTCCCATATCTCGCGAACGGATTGACCTAACCCAAAAATTCCTATTGCATCCGAAAATAGAACCTCGCCCGATTACAACGGTATGTGTATTTTTTCCCTAGGCCATTCTGGTTAAAAGTTTGGAGCAGCAGAATTGCGAAAAAATTTTTTGCCTTCTCAACCATACCTTGGCTTCAAACTCCCATATCTCACGAACGGATTGACCTAACCCAAAAATTCCTATTGCATCTGAAAGTAGAAACTCGCCCGATTACAACGGTATGTGTATTTTGTCCCTAGGCCATTCTGGTTAAGCGTTTGGAGCAGCAGAATTGCGAAAAATTTGTTGCCTTCTCTACCATTTCTTAGCTTCAAACGCCCATATCTCGCGAACCGATTGACCAAACCCAAAAATTCCTATTGCATCTGAAAGTAGAAACTCGCCCTATTACAACGGTATGTGTATTTTTTCCCTAGGCCATTCTGGTTAAGCGTTTGGAGCAGCAGAAGTGCGAAAAATTTGTTGTCTTCTCAAACATTTCTTAACTTCAAACTCCCATATCTCGCGAAAAGATTGACCCAACCCAAAAATTCCTATTGCATCTGAAAGTAGAAACTCGCCCGATTACAACGGTATGTGTATTTTTTCCCTAGGCCATTCTGGTTAAGCGTTTGGAGCAGCAGAATTGCGAAAAATTTTTGCCTTCTCAACCATTTCTTGGCTTCAAACTCGCATATCTCGCGAACGGATTGACCTAACCCAAAAATTCCTTGCATCTGAAAGTCGAACCTCGCCGAATTACAGCGGTATGTGTATTTTTTCCCTAGGCCATTCTGGTTAAGCGTTTGGAGCAGCAGAACTGCGTAAAATTTGTTGCCTTCTCAACCATTTCTTGGCTTCAAACTCCCATATCTCGCGAACGGATTGACCTAACCCAAAAATTCCTGTAGCGTCTGGACGTAGAAACTCGCCCGATTACAACGGTAAGTGTATTTTTTCCCTAGGCCATTCTGGTTAAGCGTTTGGAGCAGCAGAATTGAGAAAAATTTGTTGCCTTCTCATACATTTCTTGGCTTCAAACTCCCATATCTCGCGAACGGATTGACCTAAGCCAAAAATTCCTGTTGCGTCTGAAAGTAGAAACTCGCCCGATTACAACGGTATGTGTATTTTTGCCCTAGGCCACTCTGGTTAAGCGTTTGGGGCAGCAGAATTGCGAAAAATTTGTTGCCTTCTCATCCATTTCTTGGCTTCAAACTCCCATATCTCGCGAACGGATTGACCTAACCCAAAAATTCCTATTGCATCTGAAAATAGAACCTCGCCCGATTACAGCGGTATGTGTATTTTTTCCCTAGCCCGTTCTGGTCAAGCGTTTGGAGCAGCAGAATTGCGAAAAATTTGTTGTCTTCTCAAGCATTTCTTAGCTTCAAACTCCCATATCTCGCGAACGGATTGACCTAACCCAAAAATTCCTATTGCATCTGAAAGTAGAAACTCGCCCGATTACAACGGTATGTGTATTTTGTCCCTAGGCCATTCTGGTTAAGCGTTTGGAGCAGCAGAAGTGCGAAAAATTTGTTGTCTTCTCAAACATTTCTTAACTTCAAACTCCCATATCTCGCGAAAAGATTGACCCAACCCAAAAATTCCTATTGCATCTGAAAGTAGAAACTCGCCCGATTACAACGGTATGTGTATTTTTTCCCTAGGCCATTCTGGTTAAGCGTTTGGAGCAGCAGAATTGCGAAAAATTTTTTGCCTTCTCAACCATTTCTTGGCTTCAAACTCGCATATCTCGCGAACGGATTGACCTAACCCAAAAATTCCTATTGCATCTGAAAGTCGAACCTCGCCGAATTACAGCGGTATGTGTATTTTTTCCCTAGGCCATTCTGGTTAAGCGTTTGGAGCAGCAGAACTGCGAAAAATTTGTTGCCTTCTCAACCATTTCTTGGCTTCAAACTCCCATATCTCGCGAACGGATTGACCTAAGCCAAAAATTCCTGTTGGGTCTGAAAGTAGAAACTCGCCCGATTACAACGGTATGTGTATTTTTGCCCTAGGCCACTCTGGTTAAGCGTTTGGGGCAGCAGAATTGCGAAAAATTTGTTGCCTTCTCATCCATTTCTTGGCTTCAAACTCCCATATCTCGCGAACGGATTGATCTAACCCAAAAATTCCTATTGCATCTGAAAATAGAACCTCGCCCGATTACAGCGGTATGTGTATTTTTTCCCTAGGCCATTCTGGTTAAGCGTTTGGAGCAGCAGAATTGCGAAAAATTTTTTCCTTCTCAACGATTTCTTGGCTTCAAACCCCCATATCTCGCGAACGGATTGACCTAACCCAAAAATTCCTGTAGCGTCTGGAAGTAGAAACTCGCCCGATTACAACGGTATGTGTATTTTTTCCCTAGGCCATTCTGGTTAAGAGTTTGGAGCAGCAGAATTGCGAAAAATTTTTTGCCTTCTCAACCATTTCTTGGCTTCAAACTCGCATATCTCGCGAACGGATTGACCTAACCCAAAAATTCCTACTGCATCTGAAAGTCGAACCTCGCCGAATTACAGCGGTATGTGTATTTTTTCCCTAGGCCATTCTGGTTAAGCGTTTGGAGCAGCAGAACTGCGAAAAATTTGTTGCCTTCTCAACCATTTCTTGGCTTCAAACTCCCATATCTCGCGAACGGATTGACCTAACCCAAAAATTCCTGTAGCGTCTGGACGTAGAAACTCGCCCGATTACAACGGTAAGTGTATTTTTTCCCTAGGCCATTCTGGTTAAGCGTTTGGAGCAGCAGAATTGCGAAAAATTTGTTGCCTTCTCATACATTTCTTGGCTTCAAACTCCCATATCTCGCGAACGGATTGACCTAAGCCAAAAATTCCTGTTGGGTCTGAAAGTAGAAACTCGCCCGATTACAACGGTATGTGTATTTTTGCCCTAGGCCACTCTGGTTAAGCGTTTGGGGCAGCAGAATTGCGAAAAATTTGTTGCCTTCTCATCCATTTCTTGGCTTCAAACTCCCATATCTCGCGAACGGATTGACCTAACCCAAAAATTCCTATTGCATCTGAAAATAGAACCTCGCCCGATTACAGCGGTATGTGTATTTTTTCCCTAGGCCATTCTGGTTAAGCGTTTGGAGCAGCAGAATTGCGAAAAATTTTTTCCTTCTCAACGATTTCTTGGCTTCAAACCCCCATATCTCGCGGAACGGATTGACCTAACCCAAAAATTCCTGTAGCGTCTGGAAGTAGAAACTCGCCCGATTACAACGGTATGTGTATTTTTTCCCTAGGCCATTCTGGTTAAGAGTTTGGAGCAGCAGAATTGCGAAAAATTTTTTGCCTTCTCAACCATTTCTTGGCTTCAAACTCGCATATCTCGCGAACGGATTGACCTAACCCAAAAATTCCTATTGCATCTGAAAGTCGAACCTCGCCGAATTACAGCGGTATGTGTATTTTTTCCCTAGGCCATTCTGGTTAAGCGTTTGGAGCAGCAGAACTGCGAAAAATTTGTTGCCTTCTCAACCATTTCTTGGCTTCAAACTCCCATATCTCGCGAACGGATTGACCTAACCCAAAAATTCCTGTAGCGTCTGGACGTAGAAACTCGCCCGATTACAACGGTAAGTGTATTTTTTCCCTAGGCCATTCTGGTTAAGCGTTTGGAGCAGCAGAATTGCGAAAAATTTGTTGCCTTCTCATACATTTCTTGGCTTCAAACTCCCATATCTCGCGAACGGATTGACCTAAGCCAAAAATTCCTGTTGGGTCTGAAAGTAGAAACTCGCCCGATTACAACGGTATGTGTATTTTTGCCCTAGGCCACTCTGGTTAAGCGTTTGGGGCAGCAGAATTGCGAAAAATTTGTTGCCTTCTCATCCATTTCTTGGCTTCAAACTCCCATATCTCGCGAACGGATTGACCTAACCCAAAAATTCCTATTGCATCTGAAAATAGAACCTCGCCCGATTACAGCGGTATGTGTATTTTTTCCCTAGGCCATTCTGGTTAAGCGTTTGGAGCAGCAGAATTGCGAAAAATTTTTTCCTTCTCAACGATTTCTTGGCTTCAAACCCCCATATCTCGCGGAACGGATTGACCTAACCCAAAAATTCCTGTAGCGTCTGGAAGTAGAAACTCGCCCGATTACAACGGTATGTGTATTTTTTCCCTAGGCCATTCTGGTTAAGAGTTTGGAGCAGCAGAATTGCGAAAAATTTTTTGCCTTCTCAACCATTTCTTGGCTTCAAACTCGCATATCTCGCGAACGGATTGACCTAACCCAAAAATTCCTATTGCATCTGAAAGTCGAACCTCGCCGAATTACAGCGGTATGTGTATTTTTTCCCTAGGCCATTCTGGTTAAGCGTTTGGAGCAGCAGAACTGCGAAAAATTTGTTGCCTTCTCAACCATTTCTTGGCTTCAAACTCCCATATCTCGCGAACGGATTGACCTAACCCAAAAATTCCTGTAGCGTCTGGACGTAGAAACTCGCCCGATTACAACGGTAAGTGTATTTTTTCCCTAGGCCATTCTGGTTAAGCGTTTGGAGCAGCAGAATTGCGAAAAATTTGTTGCCTTCTCATACATTTCTTGGCTTCAAACTCCCATATCTCGCGAACGGATTGACCTAAGCCAAAAATTCCTGTTGGGTCTGAAAGTAGAAACTCGCCCGATTACAACGGTATGTGTATTTTTGCCCTAGGCCACTCTGGTTAAGCGTTTGGGGCAGCAGAATTGCGAAAAATTTGTTGCCTTCTCATCCATTTCTTGGCTTCAAACTCCCATATCTCGCGAACGGATTGACCTAACCCAAAAATTCCTATTGCATCTGAAAATAGAACCTCGCCCGATTACAGCGGTATGTGTATTTTTTCCCTAGGCCATTCTGGTTAAGCGTTTGGAG
This sequence comes from Ptiloglossa arizonensis, assembly GCF_051014685.1. NCBI lineage: Eukaryota > Metazoa > Arthropoda > Insecta > Hymenoptera > Colletidae > Ptiloglossa > Ptiloglossa arizonensis. Next base: position 63,418 of record NW_027479649.1, read on the forward strand.
CAGCAGAATTGCGAAAAATTTTTTCCTTCTCAACGATTTCTTGGCTTCAAACCCCCATATCTCGCGAACGGATTGACCTAACCCAAAAATTCCTGTAGCGTCTGGAAGTAGAAACTCGCCCGATTACAACGGTATGTGTATTTTTTCCCTAGGCCATTCTGGTTAAGAGTTTGGAGCAGCAGAATTGCGAAAAATTTTTTGCCTTCTCAACCATTTCTTGGCTTCAAACTCGCATATCTCGCGAACGGATTGACCTAACCCAAAAATTCCTATTGCATCTGAAAGTCGAACCTCGCCGAATTACAGCGGTATGTGTATTTTTTCCCTAGGCCATTCTGGTTAAGCGTTTGGAGCAGCAGAACTGCGAAAAATTTGTTGCCTTCTCAACCATTTCTTGGCTTCAAACTCCCATATCTCGCGAACGGATTGACCTAACCCAAAAATTCCTGTAGCGTCTGGACGTAGAAACTCGCCCGATTACAACGGTAAGTGTATTTTTTCCATAGGCCATTCTGGTTAAGCGTTTGGAGCAGCAGAATTGCGAAAAATTTGTTGCCTTCTCATACATTTCTTGGCTTCAAACTCCCATATCTCGCGAACGGATTGACCTAAGCCAAAAATTCCTGTTGGGTCTGAAAGTAGAAACTCGCCCGATTACAACGGTATGTGTATTTTTGCCCTAGGCCACTCTGGTTAAGCGTTTGGGGCAGCAGAATTGCGAAAAATTTGTTGCCTTCTCATCCATTTCTTGGCTTCAAACTCCCATATCTCGCGAACGGATTGACCTAACCCAAAAATTCCTATTGCATCTGAAAATAGAACCTCGCCCGATTACAGCGGTATGTGTATTTTTTCCCTAGGCCATTCTGGTTAAGCGTTTGGAGCAGCAGAATTGCGAAAAATTTTTTGCCTTCTCAACCATTTCTTGGCTTCAAACTCGCATATCTCGCGAACGGATTGACCTAACCCAAAAATTCCTATTGCATCTGAAAGTCGAACCTCGCCGAATTACAGCGGTATGTGTATTTTTTCCCTAGGCCATTCTGGTTAAGCGTTTGGAGCAGCAGAACTGCGAAAAATTTGTTGCCTTCTCAACCATTTCTTGGCTTCAAACTCCCATATCTCGCGAACGGATTGACCTAACCCAAAAATACCTGTAGCGTCTGGACGTAGAAACTCGCCCGATTACAACGGTAAGTGTATTTTTTCCCTAGGCCATTCTGGTTAAGCGTTTGGAGCAGCAGAATTGCGAAAAATTTGTTGCCTTCTCATACATTTCTTGGCTTCAAACTCCCATATCTCGCGAACGGATTGACCTTAGCCAAAAATTCCTGTTGCGTCTGAAAGTAGAAACTCGCCCGATTACAACGGTATGTGTATTTTTGCCCTAGGCCACTCTGGTTAAGCGTTTGGGGCAGCAGAATTGCGAAAAATTTGTTGCCTTCTCATCCATTTCTTGGCTTCAAACTCCCATATCTCGCGAACGGATTGAGCTAACCAAAAAATTCCTATTGCATCCGAAAATAGAACCTCGCCCGATTACAGCGGTATGTGTATTTTTTCCCTAGGCCATTCTGGTTAAGCGTTTGGAGCAGCAGAATTGCGAAAAATTTTTTCCTTCTCAACGATTTCTTGGCTTCAAACCCCCATATCTCGCGAACGGATTGACCTAACCCAAAAATTCCTGTAGCGTCTGGAAGTAGAAACTCGCCCGATTACAACGGTATGTGTATTTTTTCCCTAGGCCATTCTGGTTAAAAGTTTGGAGCAGCAGAATTGCGAAAAATTTTTTGCCTTCTCAACCATTTCTTGGCTTCAAACTCCCATATCTCGCGAACGGATTGAGCTAACCAAAAAATTCCTATTGCATCTGAAAATAGAACCTCGCCCGATTACAGCGGTATGTGTATTTTTTCCCTAGCCCGTTCTGGTCAAGCGTTTGGAGCAGCAGAATTGCGAAAAATTTTTTGCCTTCTCATCCATTTCTTGGCTTCAAACTCCCATATCTCGCGAACGGATTGACCTAACCCAAAAATTCCTGTAGCGTCTGGACGTAGAAACTCGCCCGATTACAACGGTATGTGTATTTTTGCCCTAGGCCACTCTGGTTAAGCGTTTGGAGCAGCAGAATTGCGATAAATTTGTTGCCTTCTCATCCATTTCTTGGCTTCAAACTCCCATATCTAGCGAACGGATTGACCTAACCCAAAAATTCCTATTGCATCTGAAAGTAGAAACTCGCCCGATTACAACGGTATGTGTATTTTTTCCCTAGGTCATTCTGGTTAAGCGTTTGGAGCAGCAGAATTGCGAAAAATTTTTTGCCATCTCATCCATTTCTTGGCTTCAAACTCCCATATCTCGCGAACGGATTGACCTAAGCCAAAAGTTCCTGTAGCGTCTGGAAGTAGAAACTCGCACGATTACAACGGTATGTGTATTTTTTCCCTAGCCCATTCTGGTCATGCGTTTGGAGCAGCAGAATTGCGAAAAATTTCTTGCCTTCTCAACCATTTCTTGGCTTCAAACTCCCATATCTCGCGAACGGATAGACCTAACCCAAAAATTCCTATTGCATCTGAAAGTAGAAACTCTACCGATTACAGCGGTATGTACTTTTTTTCCCTAGGCCATTCTGGTTAAGCGTTTGGAGAAGCAGAATTGCGAAAAATTTTTTATCCTTCTCAACCATTTCTTGGCTTCAAACTCCCATATCTCTCGAACGGATTGACCTAACCCAAAAATTCCTGTAGCGTCTGGAAGTAGAAACTCGCCCGATTTCAACGGTATATGTATTTTTTCCCTAGCCCATTCTGGTCAAGCGTTTGGAGCAGCAGAATTGCGAAAAATTTGTTGTCTTCTCAACCATTTCTTAGCTTCAAACTCCCATATCTCGCGAACGGATTGACCTAACCCAAAAATTCCTATTGCATCTGAAAGTAGAAACTCGTCCGATTACAACCGTATGTTTATTTTTTCCCTAGGCCATTCTGGTTAAGCGTTTGGAGCAGCAGAATTGCGAAAAATTTTTTGCCTTCTCAACCATGCCTTGGCTTCAAACTCCCATATCTCACGAACGGATTGACCTAACCCAAAAATTCCTATTGCATCTGAAAGTCGAACCTCGCCGAATTACAGCGGTATGTGTATTTTTTCCCTAGGCCATTCTGGTTAAGCGTTTGGAGCAGCAGAACTGCGAAAAATTTGTTGCCTTCTCAACCATTTCTTGGCTTCAAACTCCCATATCTCGCGAACGGATTGACCTAACCCAAAAATACCTGTAGCGTCTGGACGTAGAAACTCGCCCGATTACAACGGTAAGTGTATTTTTTCCCTAGGCCATTCTGGTTAAGCGTTTGGAGCAGCAGAATTGCGAAAAATTTGTTGCCTTCTCATACATTTCTTGGCTTCAAACTCCCATATCTCGCGAACGGATTGACCTAAGCCAAAAATTCCTGTTGCGTCTGAAAGTAGAAACTCGCCCGATTACAACGGTATGTGTATTTTTGCCCTAGGCCACTCTGGTTAAGCGTTTGGGGCAGCAGAATTGCGAAAAATTTGTTGCCTTCTCATCCATTTCTTGGCTTCAAACTCCCATATCTCGCGAACGGATTGACCTAACCCAAAAATTCCTATTGCATCCGAAAATAGAACCTCGCCCGATTACAGCGGTATGTGTATTTTTTCCCTAGGCCATTCTGGTTAAGCGTTTGGAGCAGCAGAATTGCGAAAAATTTTTTCCTTCTCAACGATTTCTTGGCTTCAAACCCCCATATCTCGCGAACGGATTGACCTAACCCAAAAATTCCTGTAGCGTCTGGAAGTAGAAACTCGCCCGATTACAACGGTATGTGTATTTTTTCCCTAGGCCATTCTGGTTAAAAGTTTGGAGCAGCAGAATTGCGAAAAATTTTTTGCCTTCTCAACCATTTCTTGGCTTCAAACTCCCATATCTCGCGAACGGATTGAGCTAACCAAAAAATTCCTATTGCATCTGAAAATAGAACCTCGCCCGATTACAGCGGTATGTGTATTTTTTCCCTAGCCCGTTCTGGTCAAGCGTTTGGAGCAGCAGAATTGCGAAAAATTTGTTGTCTTCTCAACCATTTCTTAGCTTCAAACTCCCATATCTCGCGAACGGATTGACCTAACCCAAAAATTCCTATTGCATCTGAAAGTAGAAACTCGCCCGATTACAACGGTATGTGTATTTTGTCCCTAGGCCATTCTGGTTAAGCGTTTGGAGCAGCAGAATTGCGAAAAATTTGTTGCCTTCTCTACCATTTCTTAGCTTCAAACTCCCATATCTCGCGAGCGGATTGACCTAACCCAAAAATTCCTATTGCATCTGAAAGTAGAAACTCGCCCGATTACAACGGTATGTGTATTTTTTCCCTAGGCCATTCTGGTTAAGCGTTTGGAGCAGCAGAATTGCGAAAAATTTGTTGCCTTCTCTACCATTTCTTAGCTTCAAACTCCCATATCTCGCTGGCGGATTGACCTAACCCAAAAATTCCTATTGCATCTGAAAGTAGAAACTCGCCCGATTACAACGGTACGTGTATTTTTTCCCTAGGTCATTCTGGTTAAGCGTTTGGAGCAGCAGAATTGCGAAAAATTTTTTGCCTTCTCATCCATTTCTTGGCTTCAAACTCCCATATCTCGCGAACGGATTGACCTATCCCAAAAATTCCTGTAGCGTCTGGACGTAGAAACTCGCCCGATTACAACGGTATGTGTATTTTTGCCCTAGGCCACTCTGGTTAAGCGTTTGGAGCAGCAGAATTGCGATAAATTTGTTGCCTTCTCATCCATTTCTTGGCTTCAAACTCCCATATCTAGCGAACGGATTGACCTAACCCAAAAATTCCTATTGCATCTGAAAGTAGAAACTCGCCCGATTACAACGGTATGTGTATTTTTTCCCTAGGCCATTCTGGTTAAGCGTTTGGAGAAGCAGAATTGCGAAAAATTTTTTATCCTTCTCAACCATTTCTTGGCTTCAAACTCCCATATCTCTCGAACGGATTGACCTAACCCAAAAATTCCTGTAGCGTCTGGAAGTAGAAACTCGCCCGATTTCAACGGTATATGTATTTTTTCCCTAGCCCATTCTGGTCAAGCGTTTGGAGCAGCAGAATTGCGAAAAATTTGTTGTCTTCTCAACCATTTCTTAGCTTCAAACTACCATATCTCGCGAACGGATTGACCTAACCCAAAAATTCCTATTGCATCTGAAAGTAGAAACTCGTCCGATTACAACCGTATGTTTATTTTTTCCCTAGGCCATTCTGGTTAAGCGTTTGGAGCAGCAGAATTGCGAAAAATTTTTTGCCTTCTCAACCATGCCTTGGCTTCAAACTCCCATATCTCACGAACGGATTGACCTAACCCAAAAATTCCTATTGCATCTGAAAGTAGAAACTCGCCCGATTACAACGGTATGTGTATTTTTTCCCTAGGCCATTCCGGTTAAGCTTTTGGAGCAGCAGAAATGCGAATAATTTTTTGCCTTCTCAACCATTTCTTGGCTTCAAACTCCCATATCTCGCGAACGAATTGACCTAACCCAAAAATACCTGTTGCGTCTGAAAGTAGAAACTCGCCCGATTACAACGGTATGTGTATTTTTTCCCTAGCCCGTTCTGGTCAAGCGTTTGGAGCAGCAGAATTGCGAAAAATTTGTTGTCTTCTCAACCATTTCTTAGCTTCAAACTCCCATATCTCGCGAACGGATTGACCTAACCCAAAAATTCCTATTGCATCTGAAAGTATTAGGTGGACCGGAAAGTAATGTCGTTTCTGAGCATGTCACTATTTGATTGTCATTTGTCAGCTCATTGTGTACACTAAAGTCGTAGCAAAGACATTCTGAGGTTATAGTGACTTGTTTAGTTGTAAATAATTAAATTTAAAATTTTTCTTTACAATTTTGGGTGAAATGGCCAGCCAAATACCAGAAGAGGTACATATCCGGCATTGCATGCTTTTTGAGTTTCGCAAGGGTAGTAACGCAACAGTTGCTACCAAAAACATTTGCGATGTTTATCCAAATGCATTAGACGTTCGTTAATGCCAAAGGTGGTTTTCCAAGTTCAAATCCGGTAATTTTGATCTTTCCGACTCGTATCGATCAGGAAGACCAACAACGTTAGACAATGACGTGTTAAGTGCGGAAGTGGAAGCAAATCCGTGTCAGACAATCGAGGAATTGTCAAACAGTCTTAACCAACCTTGGTCGACCATCCAAGAACATTTGCAGCAGATTGGGAAAGTAAGCAGAGCAGGTGTTTGGGTCCCGCATAATCTGTCCGAAGAGAACAAGGCTAACCGATCCACCACATGCAACTTATTGCTTCAACGGCACAATACAGAAGCGTTTTTTGATCGCTTGATCACCGGAGATGAAAAGTGGGTTCTTTATGATAATCCAAAACGCAAAAGGCAGTGGCTCTCTCCAAATGAATCGCCACAAAGTACTGCTAAGCCAGGTTTACACCCCAAAAAGGCCCTTTTGTGTGTTTGGTGGAGTATTCGCGGCGTTGTTCATTTTGAAGTGCTGAAACCTGGACAGACTGTGAATGCAGACCTTTACTGTGATCAATTAGATCGTGTAAATAAATCTTTAATTGAAAAGTGGCCAGCGATTGTCAACAGAAAAGGCGTTATTCTGCAAGACGATAATGCAAGACCGCACTGCGCAAGACGAACCTTGGCAAAAATTAATGAATTGGGGTGGGAGGTACTGCCTCACCCACCATACTCGCCCGATGTTGCACCATCGGATTTCCATTTATTCCGATCGCTTCAACACTTTCTAAGTGGCAAAAGATTTGCAAATTTGGATGATATTCAAAATGCCATCTCTGTATATTTTGCTCAAAAACCAATTGATTTTTATCGATCCGGCATTGAAAATTTGCACACTAGATGGCAAAAGGTTGTTGATAATGAGGGTGATTATATCATTGATTAAAAATAAAAACTCGTTAAAAATTTATGTATTTGAATTTAATGTCGGGAAACGACATTACTTTCCGGTCCTCCTGAAACTCGCCCGATTACAACGGTATGTGTATTTTGTCCCTAGGCCATTCTGGTTAAGCGTTTGGAGGAGCAGAATTGCGAAAAATTTGTTGCCTTCTCTACCATTTCTTGGCTTCAAACTCCCATATCTCGCGAACGGATTGACCTAACCCAAAAATGCCTGTTGCGTCTGAAAGTAGAAACTCGCCCGATTACAACGGTATGTGTATTTTTTCCCTAGCCCATTCTGGTTAAGCGTTTGGAGCAGCAGAATTGCGAAAAATTTTTTGCCTTCTCATCCATTTCTTGGCTTCAAACTCCCATATCTCGCGAACGGATTGACCTAACCCAAAAATTCCTATTGCATCTGAAAGTAGAAACTCGCCCGATTACAACGGCATGTGTATTTTTTCCCTAGGCCATTCTGGTTAAGCGTTTGGAGCAACAGAATTGCGAAAAATTTTTTGCCTTCTCAACCATTTCTTGGCTTCAAACTCCCATATCTCGCGAACGGATTGACCTAACCCAAAAATTCCTATTGCATCTGAAAATAGAACCTCGCCCGATTACAGCGGTATGTGTATTTTTTCCCTAGGCCATTCTGGTTAAGCGTTTGGAGCAGCAGAAATGCGAATAATTTTTTGCCTTCTCAACCATTTCTTGGCTTCAAACTCCCATATCTCGCGAACGGATTGACCTAACCCAAAAATACCTGTTGCGACTGAAAGTAGAAACTCGCCCGATTACAACGATATGTGTATTTTTTCCGTAGCCCGTTCTGGTCAAGCGTTTGGAGCAGCAGAATTGCGAAAAATTTGTTGTCTTCTCAACCATTTCTTAGCTTCAAACTCCCATATCTCGCGAAAGGATTGACCCAACCCAAAAATTCCTATTGCATCTGAAAGTAGAAACTCGACCGATTACAACGGTATGTGTATTTTTTCCCTAGGCCATTCTGGTTAAGCGTTTGGAGCAGCAGAATTGCGAAAAATTTTTTGCCTTCTCAACCATTTCTTGGCTTCAAACTCGCATATCTCGCGAACGGATTGACCTAACCCAAAAATTCCTATTGCATCTGAAAGTCGAACCTCGCCCGATTACAACGGTATGTGTATTTTTTCCCTAGGCCATTCTGGTTAAGCGTTTGGAGCAGCAGAACTGCGAAAAATTTGTTGCCCTGTCAACCATTTCTTGGCTTCAAACTCCCATATCTCGCGAACGGATTGACCTAACCCAAAAATTCCTGTAGCGTCTGTACGTAGAAACTCGCCCGATTACAACGGTAAGTGTATTTTTTCCCTAGGCCATTCTGGTTAAGCGTTTGGAGCAGCAGAATTGCGAAAAATTTTTTGCCTTCTCAACCATTTCTTAGCTTCAAACTCCCATATCTCGCGAACGGATTGACCTAACCCAAAAATTCCTATTGCATCTGAAAGTAGAAACTCGCCCGATTACAACGGTATGTGTATTTTTTCCCTAGGCCATTCCGGTTAAGCGTTTGGAGCAGCAGAAATGCGAATAATTTTTTGCCTTCTCAACCATTTCTTGGCTTCAAACTCCCATATCTCGCGAACGAATTGACCTAACCCAAAAATACCTGTTGCGTCTGAAAGTAGAAACTCGCCCGATCACAACGGTATGTGTATTTTTTCCCTAGCCCGTTCTGGTCAAGCGTTTGGAGCAGCAGAATTGCGAAAAATTTGTTGTCTTCTCAACCATTTCTTAGCTTCAAACTCCCATATCTCGCGAACGGATTGACCTAACCCAAAAATTCCTATTGCATCTGAAAGTATTAGGTGGACCGGAAAGTAATGTCGTTTCTGCGCATGTCACTATTTGATTGTCATTTGTCAGCTCATTGTGTACATTAAAGTCGTAGCAAAGACATTCTGAGGTTATAGTGACTTGTTTAGTTGTAAATAATTAAATTTAAAATTTTTCTTTACAATTTTGGGTGAACTGGCCAGCCAAATACCAGAAGAGGTACATATCCGGCATTGCATGCTTTTTGAGTTTCGCAAGGGTAGTAACGCAACAGTTGCTACCAAAAACATTTGCGATGTTTATCCAAATGCATTAGACGTTCGTAAATGCCAAAGGTGGTTTTCCAAGTTCAAATCCGGTAATTTTGATCTTTCCGACTCGTATCGATCAGGAAGACCAACAACGTTAGACAATGACGTGTTAAGTGCGGAAGTGGAAGCAAATCCGTGTCAGACAATCGAGGAATTGTCAAACAGTCTTAACCAACCTTGGTCGACCATCCAAGAACATTTGCAGCAGATTGGGAAAGTAAGCAGAGCAGGTGTTTGGGTCCCGCATAATCTGTCCGAAGAGAACAAGGCTAACCGATCCACCACATGCAACTTATTGCTTCAACGGCACAATACAGAAGCGTTTTTTGATCGCTTGATCACCGGAGATGAAAAGTGGGTTCTTTATGATAATCCAAAACGCAAAAGGCAGTGGCTCTCTCCAAATGAATCGCCACAAAGTACTGCTAAGCCAGGTTTACACCCCAAAAAGGCCCTTTTGTGTGTTTGGTGGAGTATTCGCGGCGTTGTTCATTTTGAAGTGCTGAAACCTGGACAGACTGTGAATGCAGACCTTTACTGTGATCAATTAGATCGTGTAAATAAATCTTTAATTGAAAAGTGGCCAGCGATTGTCAACAGAAAAGGCGTTATTCTGCAAGACGATAATGCAAGACCGCACTGCGCAAGACGAACCTTGGCAAAAATTAATGAATTGGGGTGGGAGGTACTGGCTCACCCACCATACTCGCCCGATGTTGCACCATCGGATTTCCATTTATTCCGATCGCTTCAACACTTTCTAAGTGGCAAAAGATTTGCAAATTTGGATGATATTCAAAATGCCATCTCTGTATATTTTGCTCAAAAACCAATTGATTTTTATCGATCCGGCATTGAAAATTTGCACACTAGATGGCAAAAGGTTGTTGATAATGAGGGTGATTATATCATTGATTAAAACTAAAAACTCGTTAAAAATTTATGTATTTGAATTTAATGTCGGGAAACGACATTACTTTCCGGTCCACCTGAAACTCGCCCGATTACAACGGTATGTGTATTTTGTCCCTAGGCCATTCTGGTTAAGCGTTTGGAGGAGCAGAATTGCGAAAAATTTGTTGCCTTCTCTACCATTTCTTGGCTTCAAACTCCCATATCTCGCGAACGGATTGACCTAACCCAAAAATGCCTGTTGCGTCTGAAAGTAGAAACTCGCCCGATTACAACGGTATGTGTATTTTTTCCCTAGCCCATTCTGGTTAAGCGTTTGGAGCAGCAGAATTGCGAAAAATTTTTTGCCTTCTCATCCATTTCTTGGCTTCAAACTCCCATATCTCGCGAACGGATTGACCTAACCCAAAAATTCCTATTGCATCTGAAAGTAGAAACTCGCCCGATTACAACGGCATGTGTATTTTTTCCCTAGGCCATTCTGGTTAAGCGTTTGGAGCAACAGAATTGCGAAAAATTTTTTGCCTTCTCAACCATTTCTTGGCTTCAAACTCCCATATCTCGCGAACGGATTGACCTAACCCAAAAATTCCTATTGCATCTGAAAATAGAACCTCGACCGATTACAACGGTATGTGTATTTTTTCCCTAGGCCATTCTGGTTAAGCGTTTGGAGCAGCAGAATTGCGAAAAATTTTTTGCCTTCTCAACCATTTCTTGGCTTCAAACTCGCATATCTCGCGAACGGATTGACCTAACCCAAAAATTCCTATTGCATCTGAAAGTCGAACCTCGCCCGATTACAACGGTATGTGTATTTTTTCCCTAGGCCATTCTGGTTAAGCGTTTGGAGCAGCAGAACTGCGAAAAATTTGTTGCCCTGTCAACCATTTCTTGGCTTCAAACTCCCATATCTCGCGAACGGATTGACCTAACCCAAAAATTCCTGTAGCGTCTGTACGTAGAAACTCGCCCGATTACAACGGTAAGTGTATTTTTTCCCTAGGCCATTCTGGTTAAGCGTTTGGAGCAGCAGAATTGCGAAAAATTTTTTGCCTTCTCATACATTTCTTGGCTCTAAACTCCCATATCTCGCGAACGGATTCTCCTAAGCCAAAAATTCCTGTTGCGTCTGAAAGTAGAAACTCGCCCGATTACAACGGTATGTGTATTTTTGCCCTAGGCCACTCTGGTTAAGCGTTTGGAGCAGCAGAAATGCGACAAATTTTTTGCCTTCTCAACCATTTCTTAGCTTCAAACTCCCATATCTCGCGAACGGATTGACCTAACCCAAAAATTCCTATTGCATCTGAAAGTAGAAACTCGCCCGATTACAACGGTATGTTTATTTTTTACCTAGGCCATTCTGGTTAAGCGTTTGGAGCAGCAGAATTGCGAAAAATTTTTTGCCTTCTCAACCATGCCTTGGCTTCAAACTCCCATATCTCACGAACGGATTGACCTAACCCAAAAATTCCTATTGCATCTGAAAGTAGAAACTCGCCCGATTAGAACGGTATGTGTATTTTTTCCCTAGGCCATTCTGGTTAAGCGTTTGGAGCAGCAGATATGCGAATAATTTTTTGCCTTCTCAACCATTTCTTGGCTTCAAACTCCCATATCTCGCGAACGGATTGACCTAACCCAAAAATACCTGTTGCGTCTGAAAGTAGAAACTTGCCCGATTACAACGGTATGTGTATTTTTTCCCTAGCCCGTTCTGGTCAAGCGATTGGAGCAGCAGAATTGCGAAAAATTTGTTGTCTTCTCAACCATTTCTTAGCTTCAAACTCCCATATCTCGTGAACGGATTGACCTAACCCAAAAATTCCTATTGCATCTGAAAGTAGAAACTCGCCCGATTACAACGGTATGTGTATTTTGTCCCTAGGCCATTCTGGTTAAGCGTTTGGAGCAGCAGAATTGCGAAAAATTTGTTGCCTTCTCTACCAGTTCTTAGCTTCAAACTCCCATATCTCGCGAACGGATTGACCTAACCCAAAAATTCCTATTGCATCTGAAAGTCGAACCTCGCCCGATTACAACGGTATGTGTATTTTTTCCCTAGGCCATTCTGGTTAACCGTTTGGAGCAGCAGAAGTGCGAAAAATTTGTTGTCTTCTCAACCATTTCTTAGCTTCAAACTCCCATATCTCGCGAAAGGATTGACCCAACCCAATAATTCCTATTGCATCTGAAAGTAGAAACTCGCCCGATTACAACGGTATGTGTATTTTTTCCCTAGGCAATTCTGGTTAAGCGTTTGGAGCAGCAGAATTGCGAAAAATTTTTTGCCTTCTCAACCATTTCTTGGCTTCAAACTCGCATATCTCGCGAACGGATTGACCTAACCCAAAAATTCCTATTGCATCTGAAAGTCGAACCTCGCCCGATTACAACGGTATGTGTATTTTTTCCCTAGGCCATTCTGGTTAAGCGTTTGGAGCAGCAGAACTGCGAAAAATTTGTTGCCTTCACAACCATTTCTTGGCTTCAAACTCCCATATCTCGCGAACGGATTGACATAACCCAAAAATTCCTGTAGCGCCTGGCCGTAGAAACTCGCCCGATTACAACGGTAAGTGTATTTTTTCCCTAGGCCATTCTGGTTAAGCGTTTGGAGCAGCAGAATTGCGAAAAATTTTTTGCCTTCTCATACATTTCTTGGCTCTAAACGCCCATATCTCGCGAACGGATTCACCTAAGCCAAAAATTCCTGTTGCGTCTGAAAGTAGAAACTCGCCCGATTACAACGGTATGTGTATTTTTGCCCTAGGCCACTCTGGTTAAGCGTTTGGAGCAGCAGAAATGCGACAAATTTTTTGCCTTCTCAACCATTTCTTAGCTTCAAACTCCCATATCTCACGAACGGATTGACCTAACCCAAAAATTCCTATTGCATCTGAAAGTAGAAACTCGCCGATTAGAACGGTATGTGTATTTTTTCCCTAGGCCATTCTGGTTAAGCGTTTGGAGCAGCAGAAATGCGAATAATTTTTTGCCTTCTCAACCATTTCTTGGCTTCAAACTCCCATATCTCGCGAACGGATTGACCTAACCCAAAAATACCTGTTGCGTCTGAAAGTAGAAACTTGCCCGATTACAACGGTATGTGTATTTTTTCCCTAGCCCGTTCTGGTCAAGCGTTTGGAGCAGCAGAATTGCGAAAAATTTGTTGTCTTCTCAACCATTTCTTAGCTTCAAACTCCCATATCTCGTGAACGGATTGACCTAACCCAAAAATTCCGATTGCATCTGAAAGTAGAAACTCGCCCGATTACAACGGTATGTGTATTTTGTCCCTAGGCCATTCTGGTTAAGCGTTTGGAGCAGCAGAATTGCGAAAAATTTGTTGCCTTCTCTACCAGTTCTTAGCTTCAAACTCCCATATCTCGCGAACGGATTGACCTAACCCAAAAATTCCTATTGCATCTGAAAGTCGAGCCTCGCCCGATTACAACGGTATGTGTATTTTTTCCCTAGGCCATTCTGGTTAAGCGTTTGGAGCAGCAGAAGTGCGAAAAATTTGTTGTCTTCTCAACCATTTCTTAGCTTCAAACTCCCATATCTCGCGAAAGGATTGACCCAACCCAATAATGCCTATTGCATCTGAAAGTTGAAACTCGCCCGATTACAACGGTATGTGTATTTTTTCCCTAGGCAATTCTGGTTAAGCGTTTGGAGCAGCAGAATTGCGAAAAATTTTTTGCCTTCTCAACCATTTCTTGGCTTCAAACACGCATATCTCGCGAACGGATTGACCTAACCCAAAAATTCCTATTGCATCTGAAAGTCGAACCTCGCCCGATTACAACGGTATGTGTATTTTTTCCCTAGGCCATTCTGGTTAAGCGTTTGGAGCAGCAGAACTGCGAAAAATTTGTTGCCTTCTCAACCATTTCTTGGCTTCAAACTCCCATATCTCGCGAACGGATTGACATAACCCAAAAATTCCTGTAGCGTCTGGCCGTAGAAACTCGCCCGATTACAACGGTAAGTGTATTTTTTCCCTAGGCCATTCTGGTTAAGCGTTTGGAGCAGCAGAATTGCGAAAAATTTTTTGCCTTCTCATACATTTCTTGGCTTCAAACTCCCATATCTCGCGGACGGATTCACCTAAGCCAAAAATTCCTGTTGCGTCTGAAAGTAGAAACCCGCCCGATTACAACGGTATGTGTATTTTTGCCCTAGGCCACTCTGGTTAAGCGTTTGGAGCAGCAGAATTGCGAAAAATTTGTTGTCTTCTCAACCATTTCTTAGCTTCAAACTCCCATATCTCGCGACCGGATTGACCTAACCCAAAAATTCCTATTGCATCTGAAAGTAGAAACTCGCCCGATTACAACGGTATGTGTATTTTTTCCCTAGCCCATTCTGTTCAAGCGTTTGGAGCAGCAGAATTGCGAAAAATTTGTTGTCTTCTCAACCATTTCTTGGCTTCAAACTCCCATATCTCGCGAACGGATTGACCTAACCCAAAAATTCCTATTGCATCTGAAAGTAGAAACTCGCCCGATTACAACGGTATGTGTATTTTTGCCCTAGGCCACTCTGGTTAAGCGTTTGGAGCAGCAGAATTGCGAAAAATTTGTTGTCTTCTCAACCATTTCTTAGCTTCAAACTCCCATATCTCGCGACCGGATTGACCTAACCCAAAAATTCCTATTGCATCTGAAAGTAGAAACTCGCCCGATTACAACGGCATGTGTATTTTTTCCCTAGGCCATTCTGGTTAAGCGTTTGGAGCAACAGAATTGCGAAAAATTTTTTGCCTTCTCAACCATTTCTTGGCTTCAAACTCCCATATCTCGCGAACGGATTGACCTAACCCAAAAATTCCTATTGCATCTGAAAATAGAACCTCGACCGATTACAACGGTATGTGTATTTTTTCCCTAGGCCATTCTGGTTAAGCGTTTGGAGCAGCAGAATTGCGAAAAATTTTTTGCCTTCTCAACCATTTCTTGGCTTCAAACTCGCATATCTCGCGAACGGATTGACCTAACCCAAAAATTCCTATTGCATCTGAAAGTCGAACCTCGCCCGATTACAACGGTATGTGTATTTTTTCCCTAGGCCATTCTGGTTAAGCGTTTGGAGCAGCAGAACTGCGAAAAATTTGTTGCCCTGTCAACCATTTCTTGGCTTCAAACTCCCATATCTCGCGAACGGATTGACCTAACCCAAAAATTCCTGTAGCGTCTGTACGTAGAAACTCGCCCGATTACAACGGTAAGTGTATTTTTTCCCTAGGCCATTCTGGTTAAGCGTTTGGAGCAGCAGAATTGCGAAAAATTTTTTGCCTTCTCATACATTTCTTGGCTCTAAACTCCCATATCTCGCGAACGGATTCACCTAAGCCAAAAATTCCTGTTGCGTCTGAAAGTAGAAACTCGCCCGATTACAACGGTATGTGTATTTTTGCCCTAGGCCACTCTGGTTAAGCGTTTGGAGCAGCAGAAATGCGACAAATTTTTTGCCTTCTCAACCATTTCTTAGCTTCAAACTCCCATATCTCGCGAACGGATTGACCTAACCCAAAAATTCCTATTGCATCTGAAAGTAGAAACTCGCCCGATTACAACGGTATGTTTATTTTTTACCTAGGCCATTCTGGTTAAGCGTTTGGAGCAGCAGAATTGCGAAAAATTTTTTGCCTTCTCAACCATTTCTTAGCTTCAAACTCCCATATCTCGCGAACGGATTGACCTAACCCAAAAATTCCTATTGCATCTGAAAGTAGAAACTCGCCCGATTACAACGGTATGTGTATTTTTTCCCTAGGCCATTCCGGTTAAGCGTTTGGAGCAGCAGAAATGCGAATAATTTTTTGCCTTCTCAACCATTTCTTGGCTTCAAACTCCCATATCTCGCGAACGAATTGACCTAACCCAAAAATACCTGTTGCGTCTGAAAGTAGAAACTCGCCCGATCACAACGGTATGTGTATTTTTTCCCTAGCCCGTTCTGGTCAAGCGTTTGGAGCAGCAGAATTGCGAAAAATTTGTTGTCTTCTCAACCATTTCTTAGCTTCAAACTCCCATATCTCGCGAACGGATTGACCTAACCCAAAAATTCCTATTGCATCTGAAAGTATTAGGTGGACCGGAAAGTAATGTCGTTTCTGCGCATGTCACTATTTGATTGTCATTTGTCAGCTCATTGTGTACATTAAAGTCGTAGCAAAGACATTCTGAGGTTATAGTGACTTGTTTAGTTGTAAATAATTAAATTTAAAATTTTTCTTTACAATTTTGGGTGAACTGGCCAGCCAAATACCAGAAGAGGTACATATCCTGCATTGCATGCTTTTTGAGTTTCGCAAGGGTAGTAACGCAACAGTTGCTACCAAAAACATTTGCGATGTTTATCCAAATGCATTAGACGTTCGTAAATGCCAAAGGTGGTTTTCCAAGTTCAAATCCGGTAATTTTGATCTTTCCGACTCGTATCGATCAGGAAGACCAACAACGTTAGACAATGACGTGTTAAGTGCGGAAGTGGAAGCAAATCCGTGTCAGACAATCGAGGAATTGTCAAACAGTCTTAACCAACCTTGGTCGACCATCCAAGAACATTTGCAGCAGATTGGGAAAGTAAGCAGAGCAGGTGTTTGGGTCCCGCATAATCTGTCCGAAGAGAACAAGGCTAACCGATCCACCACATGCAACTTATTGCTTCAACGGCACAATACAGAAGCGTTTTTGATCGCTTGATCACCGGAGATGAAAAGTGGGTTCTTTATGATAATCCAAAACGCAAAGGCAGTGGCTCTCTCCAAATGAATCGCCACAAAGTACTGCTAAGCCAGGTTTACACCCCAAAAAGGCCCTTTTGTGTGTTTGGTGGAGTATTCGCGGCGTTGTTCATTTTGAAGTGCTGAAACCTGGACAGACTGTGAATGCAGACCTTTACTGTGATCAATTAGATCGTGTAAATAAATCTTTAATTGAAAAGTGGCCAGCGATTGTCAACAGAAAAGGCGTTATTCTGCAAGACGATAATGCAAGACCGCACTGCGCAAGACGAACCTTGGCAAAAATTAATGAATTGGGGTGGGAGGTACTGGCTCACCCACCATACTCGCCCGATGTTGCACCATCGGATTTCCATTTATTCCGATCGCTTCAACACTTTCTAAGTGGCAAAAGATTTGCAAATTTGGATGATATTCAAAATGCCATCTCTGTATATTTTGCTCAAAAACCAATTGATTTTTATCGATCCGGCATTGAAAATTTGCACACTAGATGGCAAAAGGTTGTTGATAATGAGGGTGATTATAT
The DNA here is from genome assembly GCF_051014685.1 of Ptiloglossa arizonensis. NCBI lineage: Eukaryota > Metazoa > Arthropoda > Insecta > Hymenoptera > Colletidae > Ptiloglossa > Ptiloglossa arizonensis. The sequence goes on from NW_027479649.1 coordinate 80,717, forward strand.
CATTGATTAAAACTAAAAACTCGTTAAAAATTTATGTATTTGAATTTAATGTCGGGAAACGACATTACTTTCCGGTCCACCTGAAACTCGCCCGATTACAACGGTATGTGTATTTTGTCCCTAGGCCATTCTGGTTAAGCGTTTGGAGGAGCAGAATTGCGAAAAATTTGTTGCCTTCTCTACCATTTCTTGGCTTCAAACTCCCATATCTCGCGAACGGATTGACCTAACCCAAAAATGCCTGTTGCGTCTGAAAGTAGAAACTCGCCCGATTACAACGGTATGTGTATTTTTTCCCTAGGCCCATTCTGGTTAAGCGTTTGGAGCAGCAGAATTGCGAAAAATTTTTTGCCTTCTCATCCATTTCTTGGCTTCAAACTCCCATATCTCGCGAACGGATTGACCTAACCCAAAAATTCCTATTGCATCTGAAAGTAGAAACTCGCCCGATTACAACGGCATGTGTATTTTTTCCCTAGGCCATTCTGGTTAAGCGTTTGGAGCAACAGAATTGCGAAAAATTTTTTGCCTTCTCAACCATTTCTTGGCTTCAAACTCCCATATCTCGCGAACGGATTGACCTAACCCAAAAATTCCTATTGCATCTGAAAATAGAACCTCGACCGATTACAACGGTATGTGTATTTTTTCCCTAGGCCATTCTGGTTAAGCGTTTGGAGCAGCAGAATTGCGAAAAATTTTTTGCCTTCTCAACCATTTCTTGGCTTCAAACTCGCATATCTCGCGAACGGATTGACCTAACCCAAAAATTCCTATTGCATCTGAAAGTCGAACCTCGCCCGATTACAACGGTATGTGTATTTTTTCCCTAGGCCATTCTGGTTAAGCGTTTGGAGCAGCAGAACTGCGAAAAATTTGTTGCCCTGTCAACCATTTCTTGGCTTCAAACTCCCATATCTCGCGAACGGATTGACCTAACCCAAAAATTCCTGTAGCGTCTGTACGTAGAAACTCGCCCGATTACAACGGTAAGTGTATTTTTTCCCTAGGCCATTCTGGTTAAGCGTTTGGAGCAGCAGAATTGCGAAAATTTTTTGCCTTCTCATACATTTCTTGGCTCTAAACTCCCATATCTCGCGAACGGATTCTCCTAAGCCAAAAATTCCTGTTGCGTCTGAAAGTAGAAACTCGCCCGATTACAACGGTATGTGTATTTTTGCCCTAGGCCACTCTGGTTAAGCGTTTGGAGCAGCAGAAATGCGACAAATTTTTTGCCTTCTCAACCATTTCTTAGCTTCAAACTCCCATATCTCGCGAACGGATTGACCTAACCCAAAAATTCCTATTGCATCTGAAAGTAGAAACTCGCCCGATTACAACGGTATGTTTATTTTTTACCTAGGCCATTCTGGTTAAGCGTTTGGAGCAGCAGAATTGCGAAAAATTTTTTGCCTTCTCAACCATGCCTTGCTTCAAACTCCCATATCTCACGAACGGATTGACCTAACCCAAAAATTCCTATTGCATCTGAAAGTAGAAACTCGCCCGATTAGAACGGTATGTGTATTTTTTCCCTAGGCCATTCTGGTTAAGCGTTTGGAGCAGCAGATATGCGAATAATTTTTTGCCTTCTCAACCATTTCTTGGCTTCAAACTCCCATATCTCGCGAACGGATTGACCTAACCCAAAAATGCCTGTTGCGTCTGAAAGTAGAAACTTGCCCGATTACAACGGTATGTGTATTTTTTCCCTAGCCCGTTCTGGTCAAGCGTTTGGAGCAGCAGAATTGCGAAAAATTTGTTGTCTTCTCAACCATTTCTTAGCTTCAAACTCCCATATCTCGTGAACGGATTGACCTAACCCAAAAATTCCTATTGCATCTGAAAGTAGAAACTCGCCCGATTACAACGGTATGTGTATTTTGTCCCTAGGCCATTCTGGTTAAGCGTTTGGAGCAGCAGAATTGCGAAAAATTTGTTGCCTTCTCTACCAGTTCTTAGCTTCAAACTCCCATATCTCGCGAACGGATTGACCTAACCCAAAAATTCCTATTGCATCTGAAAGTCGAACCTCGCCCGATTACAACGGTATGTGTATTTTTTCCCTAGGCCATTCTGGTTAAGCGTTTGGAGCAGCAGAAGTGCGAAAAATTTGTTGTCTTCTCAACCATTTCTTAGCTTCAAACTCCCATATCTCGCGAAAGGATTGACCCAACCCAATAATTCCTATTGCATCTGAAAGTAGAAACTCGCCCGATTACAACGGTATGTGTATTTTTTCCCTAGGCAATTCTGGTTAAGCGTTTGGAGCAGCAGAATTGCGAAAAATTTTTTGCCTTCTCAACCATTTCTTGGCTTCAAACTCGCATATCTCGCGAACGGATTGACCTAACCCAAAAATTCCTATTGCATCTGAAAGTCGAACCTCGCCCGATTACAACGGTATGTGTATTTTTTCCCTAGGCCATTCTGGTTAAGCGTTTGGAGCAGCAGAACTGCGAAAAATTTGTTGCCTTCACAACCATTTCTTGGCTTCAAACTCCCATATCTCGCGAACGGATTGACATAACCCAAAAATTCCTGTAGCGTCTGGCCGTAGAAACTCGCCCGATTACAACGGTAAGTGTATTTTTTCCCTAGGCCATTCTGGTTAAGCGTTTGGAGCAGCAGAATTGCGAAAAATTTTTTGCCTTCTCATACATTTCTTGGCTCTAAACTCCCATATCTCGCGAACGGATTCACCTAAGCCAAAAATTCCTGTTGCGTCTGAAAGTAGAAACTCGCCCGATTACAACGGCATGTGTATTTTTGCCCTAGGCCACTCTGGTTAAGCGTTTGGAGCAGCAGAAATGCGACAAATTTTTTGCCTTCTCAACCATTTCTTAGCTTCAAACTCCCATATCTCGCGAACGGATTGACCTAACCCAAAAATTCCTATTGCATCTGAAAGTAGAAACTCGCCCGATTACAACGGTATGTTTATTTTTTACCTAGGCCATTCTGGTTAAGCGTTTGGAGCAGCAGAATTGCGAAAAATTTTTTGCCTTCTCAACCATGCCTTGGCTTCAAACTCCCAATCTCACGAACGGATTGACCTAACCCAAAAATTCCTATTGCATCTGAAAGTAGAAACTCGCCCGATTAGAACGGTATGTGTATTTTTTCCCTAGGCCATTCTGGTTAAGCGTTTGGAGCAGCAGAAATGCGAATAATTTTTTGCCTTCTCAACCATTTCTTGGCTTCAAACTCCCATATCTCGCGAACGGATTGACCTAACCCAAAAATACTGTTGCGTCTGAAAGTAGAAACTTGCCCGATTACAACGGTATGTGTATTTTTTCCCTAGCCCGTTCTGGTCAAGCGTTTGGAGCAGCAGAATTGCGAAAAATTTGTTGTCTTCTCAACCATTTCTTAGCTTCAAACTCCCATATCTCGTGAACGGATTGACCTAACCCAAAAATTCCGATTGCATCTGAAAGTAGAAACTCGCCCGATTACAACGGTATGTGTATTTTGTCCCTAGGCCATCTGGTTAAGCGTTTGGAGCAGCAGAATTGCGAAAAATTTGTTGCCTTCTCTACCAGTTCTTAGCTTCAAACTCCCATATCTCGCGAACGGATTGACCTAACCCAAAAATTCCTATTGCATCTGAAAGTCGAACCTCGCCCGATTACAACGGTATGTGTATTTTTT